>NW_028301711.1:107640735-107946911 GCF_037042655.1 Diuraphis noxia
TGATAAAGAATAAAAGTCATGTACTACTTGTTTTACAACCTCTCCGGTGTATATGTTACTCCAATTAGATATATTATGCTATTAGTCACGCGAAGGCATACCGAATGCGAATACATTGCAATTACATACACTGTATATATGCGTTATTATTGTTGTGTATGTATTGCTCAATGCACCAAGTCAAACAGAATTGTGTAATTCTATAACGATATATATACAGCCGTTAAAGTGAGAACGATTTGTTACGTTGAGCTGTGATGTCCATTTGTATTTGGTCACGTAGGCACTACACATCACTACAACTCGCTCGTTTAATTGTCAAGTAGGATGTATCACATCACAGAATCGTGTGTACATCAGGCGACGTGCAGCTGTTTGCTACAATAAAGATTAAAGTTATTCTCCCGATGGCATCACGATCTGTGTCCCCGACCAACCTATGGGCACGGTACACGTTAATTACGTAGTACGCGTGGCAGTACATCCTTCTGTATGTCTATAACAACACACGTTATATTGATGCGATACACTGTCTTACGACTAAAGGAAAAAACGACAAACGCAAGGCGATATATTATAATAATGTGATTTATTGAATTCAAACAAAATCGTGTACAGGCGTAGGCACGTAAAAGACGGCGGGGAAGGCTGCGAACCGAAAAAAAGCACTCGCGGCCTTTAAAGAGACGAAACGGATCGGGGAAAAACTAAAACGTCTGGAAATCCGGGCGACTGACGACGGGCGGCGACGGTTCTGGCGATCGACGTCTCGGCCCCGGCGGACGGCGCACGGGAGAAGAGCGGACCGCGCGGACGGTAAAAACTCGCGGGGAACGCGATGAGAGCTCGAACGGGGCCGAAAAAAGGTCGAAAACGGTAGTGCGGGGGGCGAAAAGCGAAAATGTCGGCACCCGCCGGCGAGAATCTGAAGAATCGCACTCGAGTTATCAATAACGCGCAAACATCGGAAAAGGCGAAAAGCGATAAGCGAGAATCGCCGTCGAATTTTGTGATTGGTGATTCGCTATGGGACGAAATAATCGACACCGGGACGCGCCACCGTCTTAGCGTTTTATAATATACTAGCCCTCCGTGCTAGCTGGGGGAGACCCCCAGACCCCCTTGGTCGGTGAAAAGTGGGTACCGATGGCGGAGACAGAGTCGTTTGAATTATTAAAATCATTGCTGTACTCGCTGGTCAATAATCAAAAGTCGTAGAAGGTGATAACGATTTCTGTAAGGCGTAGAGGTATCGTTTCGAAAGCGGCAAATTTGAAATTCCAGTTTAACAGTCGATACGGTCCAGTCTTGTGCTGTTATGAATGTCGAAACGAAAAGCGTAAAGCCGAAAGCCGTATTTAAATGTCTAGCAAGTCGGTCACGTCAAGTGAATACCGATTTCGGAGAGTATATAGTTAGAATTATGTACGTAGCGCCTGTAACGTCGCACTACGTCCTACCATACTGCTAGACGATATGAGTAGGTAATACGATTGACGTCGCGATATGTGGATTAATGATAAAGGGTTTTTGATGAGGCCCACCGGTGAGGTGGTAATCCATCGAAAGCGACAGTATTTGAAAACCGTGTTCGAGCATCTATCCATTCGTTAGGAAGTTGGTAATCAAAAGTAGACCTTTTAGTGGGTCCCGCATGAAACGTTCAAAACTGTAAGGTTTAATGCTGTATCATATACAATATCTCAATACCATAATTAGTCAATTAATCAGCCACACCGTCACAATACAAATTAAAGGATAAATGTTAAAAAGTACCAATAAAAACGAAATGAAACCGACAGACGAATGCGAATACATTGCAATGTCTTATGCGTTTTGGCAGAGAATAAATTAAGAATAATTGTTATCGTCATTGCTCACCAAATGAGTACACTATAAAATCCTGTACACATGCCATAGTGATATACCCCCAAACCCCCTTGGTCGGTGAAAAGTGGGTACCGATGGTGGACGTAGAGTCGTTTGAATTATTAAAATCATTGCTGTACTCGCCGGACAATAATAAAAAGTCGTAGCAGGTGATAACGATTTATGATGAGGCGTGGAGGTATCGTTTCGAAAGCGGCAAATTTGAAATCCCAGTTCAACAGTCGATACGGTCCAGTCTTGTGCTGTTATGAATGTCGAAACGAAAAGCGTAAAGCCGAATGCCGTATTTAAATGTCTAGCAAGTCAGTCACCTCAAGTGAATACCGATTTCGGAGACTGTATGGTTAGAATTTTGTACATAGCGCATGTAATGTTGCACTACCATAATGGTAGACGATATGAGTAGGTAATACGATTGACGTCGCGATATGTGGATTTATAATAAAAGGTTTTTGTGGTAACCCATCGAAGGCGGCACTATTTGAAAACCGTGTTCGAGCGTCTATCAATTCGTATTAGAGAGTCGGTAATCAAAAGTCGACCCACATGAAACGTAAAATATAATACCATATACAATATCTTAATATCATAATTAATCAGCCACACTGTCATTTTTGTCGAGTGCACTAAAACAATACAAATTAAAGGATAAATGTTAAAAATTACCAATAACAATGAAATGAAACCGACGGACTACTTGTGTTGGTAAGAATGAACGTAAAAATGTCCGACGTGCCAATGACATAAAGTGAATTACACACATACCTTCTTCTTCTTCTTCGGTAAACTCGGCCACTATGACCATCCCGACATACATCCTTGCCTCCAGTTTTCTCTATTCGATGCCTGTAATCTCCAATCTTCTCCTCCACCTAATGCTTTCACATCATCCCTAACTCCATCCTCCCATCTCCGACGTGGTCTTCCCAGCGGTCTTTTTCCATTAGGGTTCTCCTCCAGTACCACACGTATGAGTGGGTTTTGACTACGCCAGGCATGCCCAGCCCAAAGCAATCTTTTGTTCTTTATCGTTTCGAGTATACTGGGTTTATGAAAGAGTGTCTCTAGTTCATCATTCTTCCTTATTCTCCATTCCCCACTAAGCCTGTCCTTTACTGGTCCAAAGATCTTCCTCAGTATTTTTCTTTCCAGAACTAAGAGTTTTCTTTCATCACTTTTCCTTAATGGCCACGCCTCAGCTCCATAAGTAATAACAGGTCGTATTAATGTGATGTATAATTGTAATTTTAACTCTCTTGAAAGTGATCTTGATCCCAGTAATTTCGCAAGACCATAAAGGCATTTATTTCCTGACTGAATTCTTGTTCCTATTTCTATTTCGATTTCATTTCTCTCTGAAAGTATGGATCCTAGGTACTTAAATTGTCTTGTTCTTTTGAAATTTCGGTTGTTGATGTTAAGAGTTGGATATAATCTTATAGTGTCTCGTCTTCCTACTACCATATATTCCGTTCTGTCCTCATTGATATGGAGTCCAACTTTCAGTGCTGCTTTCTCCAGCCGGTTTAATAAATCTTTTAGTCCGTCTTGTGAATCCTCCATGATCACCAGATCATCTGCATAAGCCAGAAGTCCTATGGAAGTTTCCTGGAATTTAACTCCTTCTTGCGGTGTAATATTCATCTCTCTTACGACTTTCTCTACTACTATATTAAATAAGATTGGTGACATAGCGTCTCCCTGTCTTAATCCCGATTTAACTAAAATTGGGTCTGATTTTGTATTTCCAACCTTAACTTTGACAAATGTATCCAAAATGCTTATCCCAACCAATTTTATAAGCTTGTCCTGGAAATGGAATTCTCTCAATATGTTTATTAAGCTTTCTCTATGGATGCTATCAAAATCTATGAAAAGAACGTGAATTTTTGAAATATTTGTCTTAAAATAAATATCTGGTCTGTGGTCGATCTTCCCGGTCTGAAGCCACCTTGGTAATTGCCAATAATTTGTTCTGCTTTTGTTTTTATTCTTGTTAATAGGCAATTTGAAAAAATTTTATACGCCACGTTTAAGAGGGCTATCCTACGATAGTTATTGCAGTCTTGTTTACTTCCCTTTTTATGAATTGGACAGATCACCGCTGTCTTCCACTCTTTAGGCATTTTTTCAGTTGTCCAGACTTCGTGAATTACCTTCCATAACCACATTACCATTTCCTCTCCGCCTTCCTTTAAGAGCTCTGATTGAATGTCATCCTCTCCGGGGGATTTGTTATTCTTTAGCATGTTTATCTGTAATTTTATTTCTTCCAAGGTCGGTTATTCACAATCCTGTGATTCTTGGATTTCCTGATTAAAATTAAAATTAAAGGTTTCATTCGGTTCTTCACAGTTTAGCAAGTTTTCAAAGTAGCTAGCCCATTTCTTTGCCAACTCTTCATTTGTAGTTATCAGGGAGCCATCATCATCCCTTAGAAATCTTTCTTTCTTTTTGTATCCACCTCTGAGATCATTCACTCGCTTATACATATCCCTAGTTCTGTGTGTTTTATAATCGAGTTCTGCTGTTTCTAATATGTTTTGAACGTATTTTCTCTTTTCACATCTCAATATCTTGCTGGCTTCTTTTTGGCGAGTTCTAAATCTTCTCAGTGTTACTCCGTTGTTAGTGTCAATTAACCACTCTTGTCTTGCTAATTTTCTTCTTTGTACAGCTTCTTCACAAATCGTATTGATCCATGGTTTTGTTTTCGATACTTTTTTTCCCAAGACTTTCGATGATGCTTTATTTATGCTTTCTTTTACATGTTCCCATGTTTTATCAACATTTAAGTTTCTTTCTATATCTAGTTGTTTACTTTTAATAATATTCTGAAAGCACTCTACATACTCTTTGCATATTTGTTTGTCCTTTAGTTTATTTATATCGGTACGTCCTTTGTTTGTTAGATTACCTTTCTTATACTTCTTAATTTTTACTTTCATCCATATACCAACCAATAGGTGGTCCGAGTCCATATCAGCTCCCCGTAAAGTTCTTATATTCAGGATACTATTTTTGAATCTATTATTTATTAGGACATGGTCAATTTGGTTTTTATGTCTCCCATTCGGCGAGATCCATGTATATTTATGTATGTCTTTTCGTTGGAACATAGTACTTTTGACCACCAAACCCTTTCCTAAAGCGAAGTCGATTAATTTAGTACCATTATCGTTGGTGCTGGAATGAAGGCTGTAGTTTCCAATAGTCGATTTGTAGCGCTCTTCCCTTCCTATTTTTGCATTGAAATCACCTAATACTAATTTTATATCACCTTTTGACGTGCTAAACGTATCTTCTAGTGTTGCATAAAACAGCTCTTTTTCTTCTTCATTCTTATCCTCAGTTGGAGCATGCGCGTTGATTAATACCATGTCAAAATTGTCTGTTTTAATTGTTAAAGTTGTAATTCTCGGATTTATATCTCTAAACTCCTTTACTGAATGTATAATTGATTCGTGCACAGCAAAACCGGTTCCCAGTTTATGACCTTTTTCGCATTTTCCGTTAAACATACCTAAACAATACCTACATCATCATGAGTGTATAGTGTAGGTACATGATAAATACCCACGCATGGAAACGCCATCGACACCGTCAACGTTTATACAGATCACACAAAGTCGAACCAAAAGTGACATTTTAACATTTTAAAAGCAAACAGAAACAGTTGTTTTTAAATATTATTTGTACATGGTACATTATTATTATTATTGCATTACTATTATTTTAACGTCAAAAGTAACATGACATCATAATATTATGGTGGTATAGAGAGTGGAAAATAACTTCTAAAAGGCAGTGATTGAAAAATATATGTGAGGGGCTGAAGGCCTCCCAATTTTTTTACTCTAATTGCGTCTATGTGCAATACAATTGAAGTACGGTTAGGTTAAAATACAGATATAAGAAGATGAGTTGATTAGTTTGTACATTCATATTTATAAAAGTAAGTGTAGATACTATAAATTATATGGTAAGTCTGAGCCATCTGAGGTGAATATTTGTATCATGTGAGTACTATGTAATTGTATGAAAGAAAGTCCATTATAAACTATATTGCGAAAACGTATAAGTGTTTTGTTCATTTGTTAAAAGTACAATAACTGTAACTCTACCTTTTATTGAGTGCGTGTGTGAACTATGCAATAGAAACATAGTTCAATATCAATACGGTCAAATTATTCAATTGTATTTTGTTTTGAGCAGTAAAACAAAACAGAAGAACTACTTTTTTGACCACTGATAACTTGCTTTATCTTACATATAAAATCAGCAACTTTCACGGCGTATATAGTAATAAACGTTATATAACAAATACAAATAGCAATTCATGGTGACACATAATAATAAGTTAACTTAAGCATATACGATGTACAGTTAGTTCTAAAGTATAGGGAGCATTGATAAGAGTATAGCATGTGGAATGATGAAATCCGTAGTACACATCTTACAATTAATAAAGAATTCAGTAGAAAGCCATTTAGCAGAACTCAACTGTTTGTAGTTAAAATACCTAGGTACCGATGTGTTATGTATGTAGGTACAGACAAACAACTGTTTAAGAAAACATATAAGTATAAGTTGATATAGTTGTGAGTTGTAACACATTTAGTGTAGGTGTAAGTGTGTGTGTCTGTCATAGGCGCTGTAGTGGGGGAGGGGCTGTAGGGGCTAAGCCCCCTAAAAAACATTCAAAGTCCCCCTAAAAACCACGCAAAGCTTTATATTAAAAAAACAATAAGTGATTACTATTGAAAAAACGAATAATAGAAAACTTGTTAACTTTGAAGGATCATCATTACTTATAAATCAATATTTGTTTGAAGTTATACCTTATGAATTGAAATGTGAGATGATTGTTTTGAAAAATATGAAGAAATGAGTTACTATAATATATCTAAAGATACAGTTCCAAATCTTTTTGAAATGATTCAATTGGCTTTCACTCATCAGGTCAATTCCGTCTACTTGCAACGGCCATTTTCTGCAATGAGAAGAAATAACAATTACCTCAAATCTACTATTATGTCAAAGGAGCGGTTTTCGAAATAAGCAATACTTCATATTGATAGAGATGTTATATTGTTGACAACGAAATTATTTTAAATAGAAAAATAAGAATATAAAATGTAAAAACTGTATTAAATCTGTTACCTATACTTATAAAAGTTTATTATTGTTTTATTTTTAAGTTTTACTTGCCTGGCAATTAGCACGTTTTTATAGAGGATAAAGGATAACTTCTGATAGTCAGTGATTGTAAAATATATGTGAGGGGCTGTGGTGTGTGTGTGTGTTCGTATGTACACAGTTTTACCTAATTAACACTAATACAATCATAATGTTGGTTAATCTACTTGTGACAGTAAACTTGAGACAAAAATTGTTGAATGTTCTCATGTGTTGTTAACTGTACAGTATAGTCTATACTATATGCATTAAGTGGGTAAGATTTATGTTTTGCAGAATATTTATATCAGATACTTATAGTATCATGTGAGTACACCTACAGTGTACTTATATGGAAGAAAGTCCATTTTAATATACTGTGAAATGTATAAGTGTTTTGTTCATTTGTTAAAGGTACATTTAAAATAAAAGTGAGCTATAACTTATAAATAACTGTAACTCTACTTATTGTGTGTGTGTGTGTGTGTGTGTGTGTGTGTGTGTGTGTGTGTGTGTGTGTGTGTGTGTGTGTGTGTGTGTGTGTGTGTGTGTGTGTGTGTGTGTGTGTGTGTGTGTGTGTGTGTGTGTGTGTGTGTGTGTGTGTGTGTGTGTGTGTGTGTGTGTGTGTGTGTGTGTGTGTGTGTGTGTGTGTGTGTGTGTGTGTGTGTGTGTGTGTGTGTGTGTGTGTGTGTGTGTGTGTGTGTGAACTATGCAAAAGAAACATAGTTCCATACAGTTATACCTCAACAACATATTATTAGGTACTTTAACAACATAAAATTTTTAATTGTATTTTATACTGAACAGTAGAACAAAACAGAAGAATGTTTAATTGGTGTGTTCATACATACATATTCATAATCTTTATAATAATTTACTTATAAGTGTTTAATATGCCTATGAGTTTTGCAGAAACAAAATTTGTTGTTGACTCTACAACATTAAGTGTAGGCACCCATATGTAGTGTTATGTAATTAACTTTCAACAGTATGATTGGAGTGAGAAATGTTTATGTCTTGAGTACAGAATTTGGAATTATGAAATCCCTAGTACACCTCTCACAAATAAAGATTTCAGTAGAAAGCCATTTAGCAGGACACAACAGGTGGTTTTAACTGTTTGTAGTTAAAGTACCTATCGATACCAATGTGTTATGAGTAACATTAAAATTGTGTAACACAATTTAATGTAGATGTGTATGTGTGCGTTAGTATGTACAATACAATTAAAACATGGTTTTACCTAATTAACAATAATGCAATCCATAGCCAAAACTGCTATAAGATGAGTTATAAAATATTTGTTTATCTACTTGAATGAGCTTATGTGTTAGTAACTGCAGTAAGTGTAGGTACTATACTATATGTATTAACTATTAAGTGAATTTATAAATTACATAGGTATATGATTGTAGCATCTCATGTGAGTAGAGTGTACTTGTAAGAAAGAAAGTCCATAATGTGTTTTGTTCATCTGTTATTGGTATATTTTAAATAAAAGTTAGTTATAACTTAAAAATAAAGTAACTCTACTTATTGTGTGTGTGTTTGTGAACTATTCACCTAAACAATATTAAAATACGGAATATTCAATTGTATATTGTTTTGAGCAGTAGAACAAAACAGAAGAATGTTTAATTGGTGTATTCATACATGCATATTTATAATCTTTATATTTATTTATTTATGTTGATTAGGCTGAAACAATAAGTGTTTAATATGCCTGTGAGTTTTGCAGAAACAAAATGTGTTGTTAACTCTACAACAGTAAGTGTGGCACCCTTAGGTATATGAGTTGTGAATAATTATCAACAGTATGATCGGAGTGATGCGTGCCATGTCAGTGGCGTAATTAGGAATTTGTCTTAGGGGAGGGAGATAAACATACTTAGATTTTCAAGTACAAAATCTGGGAAAACTATTTCATCAAAAATTCTTAAACTAATATATATGTACACAAAATGTATTAATAAATTTGTTTTAAAATTCTACACAATTTAGTACCTATACAATATTATAATAATTTCTTCAAAATGTAAATTTCGAATATATTAGAATTAAAATTTACTTTTAAACTAAATAATAATTTCCTAAAACCTAACGCCTAACGGGACCTACCTACTATTTGAGTTGTTAAACGTATGAAAACAACTACTCTTAAGCTGTTTTTTTCTCTAACGAATAGTGAATTAAATATTGTTAAACCGATTAACTTTGTATGAATTGTGTAGGTAATAAAACCTATTCGGCATGCGTAAGCCCCATAAAAAAACATTCAAAGTCCCCCTAAAAACCACGCGAAGCTTTATATTATAAAAAAACAATAAGTGATTACTTTTGAAAAAACAAATAATAGACAACTTGTTAAAATTAAACTTTGAAGCATCATCATTACTTATAAATCAATATTTGTTTGAAGTTATACCTAATGAATTGAAATGTGAGATGATTGTTTTGAAAAATATGATGAAATGAGTTACTAACTATATTTAACCGTCGAAGAAAATATATCTAACGATAAAGATATACAGTTCCAAATCTTTTTGAAATGATTCAATTGGCTATCACTCTTCAGGTCAATTCAGTCTACTTGCAATGAGAAGAAATAATAATAACCTCAGATATACTATTATGTCAAAGGAACGGTTTTCGAAATAAGCAATACTTCATATTGATAGAGATGTTATATTGTTGACAACGAAATTATTTTAAATAGAAAAATAAGAATATAAAATATGTAAAAACTGTATTAAATCTGTTACCTATACTTATAAAAGTTCATTATTGTTTTATTTCTTATTTTTAAGTTTTACTTGCCTTGCAATTAGCAAATTTTTGTAGTGTATAAAGGGCGGTAAAGAACTTCTAAGAGGCAGTGATTGAAAATATATGTGAGGGGCTGAAGCCTTTGGTGTGTGTGTGTGTGTGTGTATTGTATTTGTATCTACATTATGCAATTTAAACACTAAATATATAATACTGTATGCAGAATATTTATATCAGATATTTGTAGTATCATGTGAGTACCTACAGTGTACTTATATGAGAGAAAGTCCATTATAACATACTGTGAAATGTATAAGTGTTTTGTTATAAGTGAGTTATAACTTATAAATAACTATAACTCTACTTATTGTCTGTCACACACAGTGTGTGTGTTTGTGTATGACCTATGCAATAGAAATATTCAATTATATTTTGTTTTGAGCAGTAGAATTTTCGCAGTGTATAATAGCAATAAACGTTATATTGTTGTATAACAACATTAAAATATACATTACACATTATTTTTTAAATCTATATAACATAGTGAAATTAATTATCAGTGCCTACTATACTACAATACATTATTAAACAAATTTCAAATATTAAGTTAACCTAAGCATTTACAACGTACAATTAGTTCTATCAACACGGCAAATAAAGTATTGAAATAATCTAACGACATAGGGATCATTGAAAAGAGTACAGCATGTGGAATGATGAAGCCATTTAGCAGAACTCAACATGTATTTATGTATGTATTTAAGAATTTAACACCAAGGGGCAAAAAAATTAATAAAATACAATTAGCTGCCCTCTCAGCTGCCTGGGTCTACAGTACCCTGTATCTCCCCCCTAAATACGGCCTTAGTTATGTATATACAGACAATTAACTGTGTAAGAAAACGTATAAGTATAAATTGATATGGTACCTAGGGAGTTATGAGTAGCTAGGTAACTTTAAAATTGTAACACTGCAGCTAATTGTAGGTGTGTGTGTGTGTTTTACCTAATTAATATTAATACAATCATGGGCAACATAATCAATAACAGCAGTAGTCAGTTGAACAAAGCTGGTATAAGATGAGTTATGAAATTTTAATATTTGTTAATCTACTTGAATGTGCTGAGGTGAGATTTATGAAAGAAAGTCCATTATAACTTACTGTGAAATGGATAAGTGTTCTGTTCATTTGTTAAAGGCACATTTAAAATAAATGTGAGTTATAACTTATGAATAACTGTAACCTTGCTTATTGTGTGTGTGTGAACTATGCAAAAGAAACATACAGTTCCATACAGTTATACCTTAACAACATATTATTGTACATATTATTCAATTGTAATTTATATGAGCAGTAGAACAAAACAGAAGAACGTTTAATTGGTGTGTTCATACATACATATTCATAATCTTTATAATAATTTTTATTTATAAGTGTTTAATATGCCTATGAGTTTTGCAGAAAAAAAATTTGTTGTTGACTCTACAACATTGAGTGCAGGCACCCATTACAGAATTTGGAATGATGGAATCCCTAGTACACGTCTCACAAATAAAGAATTCAGTAGAAAGCCATAATCAATAACAGCAGTAGAACAAATTATAATATTATATGATAAGTCTGAGGTGAGATTTATGTTATGCAGAATATTTATATCAGATACTTGTATAGTATCGTGTGAGTGTACAGTATACATACTGTGAAATGTATAAGTGTTTTGATAATTTGTTAAAGGTAAAATAAAAGTGAGTTATAACTTATAAATAACTTAGTGTGTGTGAACTATGCAATAGAAACATAGTTCCACACAGTCCTACTTAAACAACATAAATACGGTCAACATTTTCAATTGTATTTTAAAATACAGAAGAACGGTGTGTTCATACATATTTATAATCTTTATATTAATTTATTTATGTTGATTAGGCTGAAACAATAAGTGTTAACATGCCTGTGTGTTTCGCAGTTACAAACGTGTTGTTGACTCTACAACAGTAAGTGTAGGCACCGATAACTATCGACTGCATGATCTACATTTATGTTTTAAACGAAGTTAGTTGGATAGATTGTTTTGACAAAAACATTATTGCAGCAGCATGTTAGTGTAAAACTTACAAATACAGAATTTAAAAGTGTCAATTTGGAATAATTGTTAAGCAGTAAAAATGAAATGAAATTGACATAATTTATTGTTTGTGTGACTTGCATTTGAATAACGAAATACATTTGAAACCACTGCCTAGATGATAATCTTGAATAATAATTTATTAAACTTTATGCAACCGAGTTACCGCGGTAATAAGTCATAATTCTATAAACATTTTCAACCGATTTAATGATATACTTATATGGTATTATACATAAGACGTGTGTCACCCCGTGATGTAGCAAATGCAAAAATTTAGCCGACGGTACAATAATTATCATTTATGTTTCCATTTCGTCGCGAGACAGAAAGTCGCTATTTTGTCGGCTTGGTGTAAACCCGGCATAATAACGTACGGTAATGTCGTACACGCAATATATTGTTAGAAGACGTAGGTACGATATGGATGGCTTTGAAACAGACTCGCGGCCAATTAAATTTTTTTTTTTTTTGAAACGTTTCCAATGAAAAATTCAAAAAAAAAAAATGCAAAAAAACACCGACCGTGCCGATTATCATTGCCGCCGCCAAATCGACGATCACGGTATCGATCTACACACCTACGGTTACTACGCCTAACGCCTAACGGGACCTACCTACTATTCGAGTTGTTAATCTCTGTGGAAACTACTACTGTTAAGCTGTATTTTGATATAATTAATAATGAATCGTATTCCATTTAACCCATTGAATACACATGTGAATTCTATAAATCATATATTCTTACCTCTCGTGTATATATATACCGTTGTTTTATATATTATTGCATAATGCACTTATTTTACAATATATGAATACTTACACACACCATTGTTTTCATCAAATCATATACAATATATATATTTATGTATTCCAAATACTATTAAATATTGCATTTTAAAGGTGATCATAGTCATCCAATACGAATACATTGTGTTTTGTTAAAAAATATAAGTCATGTACTACATATTACAATATATATCGTTGTGCATTAAATACTTGCATGTTTATTTGTTTTTTAAAACATAAACAACACATAAGAGCGGCGGAACATTAACGTCGCTTACCAAATGAGTACACTATAAAATCCAGTATATTACAGTAGAGTTTATAATCTACACATCACATATATTTAATTGTTGTGTACCGTGTTTGGGTGAAATCGTATCACAGACAACAGAAAGCACAGCAAACATATATACCCAATTCGAATACATTGTAATGTCTGATGTGTGTTTGATAAAGAATAAAAGTCATGTACTACTTCTTTTACAACCTCTCCGGTGTATATATTACTCCAATTAGATATATTATGCTATTGTTATTGTCATTGTCGTTTCTTACCAAATGAGTACACTATAAAATCCAGTATAGGAATTTAACAATATAAATCTAATAACTTTATACATGTCACAGGAATATACCTAGCAGCATACTAAATGTGAATACATTGCATATGCATTATTATTGTTGTGTATGTATTGCTCTAAGTCCAATGCTTAAAGCTATGTTACATATAATATGGTCACTGGCCAGTCTAAGGCATATATATTGTATTTTATTCGTTACCTATGCACTATGTGTGTGTGTTAAGTCAAACAGAATTGTGAAATTCTATAACAATATACAGCTGTTAAAGTAAGAACAACTTGTTATGTTAAGCTGTGTACTAACCTGGTTATGTACTACACATTACTACAACTCACATGTCTATTTGTTTGTTCAATGTATGATGTATCATATCACAGAGTTGTGCGTACATCAGTTGTTGACGTTTAGAATGTACAATAATTACTGCTGTTACTCATTATGCTTTATTTATTAAAGTTATTCTCCTGACAGTATCACAATTTGTTAAAATTAAGCTTTGAAGGATCATCATTACTTATAAAGCAATCAAGTTATACCTAATGAATTGAAATGTGAGATGACTGTTTTGAAAAATATGATGAAATGAGTAACTATTTAATATAATTAGCAATACTTTATATTGATAACTATTATTTTAAATAGAAAAATATATATATAAGAATATAAAATGTAAAAACTGTATTAAATCTGTTACCTATACTTATAAAAGTTTAAGAACTTCTGAGAGGCAGTGATTGAAAATATATGTGAGGAGCTGAAGCCTATGGTGTGTGTGTGTGTGTGTGTGTGTGTATTTGTATGTACATTATGGAATTAAAAAACAGTTTTACCTAATTAACACAAATGCAATCATACTTATTGCAACAAAATCAATAACAGCAGTAGAATAATACTAAAATTGTTGAATGTCCTCATGTGTTGGTAACTATACTATATGCATTAAGTGGGTAAGATTTATGTTTTGCTATTCTCCCGATGGCATCACGATTTGTGTCCCCGACCAACCTACGGGCACGGTACACGTTAATTATGTAGTACGCGTGGCAGTACAGCCTTCTGTATGTCTATAACGACACACATTATATTGATGTGATTTATTGAATTCAAACAAAATCGTGTACAGGCGTAGGCACGTAAAAGACGGCGGGGAAGGCTGCGAACCGAAAAAAAGCACTCGCGGCCTTTAAAGAGACGAAACGGATCGGGGAAAAACTAAAACGTCCGGAAATCCGGGCGACTGACGACGGGCGGCGACGGTTCTGGCGATCGACGTCTCGGCCCCGGCGGACGGCGCACGGGAGAACAGCTGACCGCGCGGACGGTAAAAACTCGCGGGGAACGCGATGAGAGCTCGAACGGGGCCGAAAAAAGGTCGAAAACGGTAGTGCGGGGGGCGAAAAGCGAAAATGTCGGCACCCGCCGGCGAGAATCTGAAGAATCGCACTCGAGTTATCAATAACGCGCAAACATCGGAAAAGGCGAAAAGCGATAAGCGAGAATCGCCGTCGAATTTTGTGATTGGTGATTCGCTATGGGACGAAATAATCGACACCGGGACGCGCCACCGTCTTCACGTTTTATAATATAAGACGCGCCACCGTCTTCACGTTTTATAATATAAGAAGATCGCTATGGGACGAAATAATCGACACTTGGACGCGCCACCGTCTTCACGTTTTATAATATAAGATAGCTGCCATCGGAAACTCGGAGGCCCGTTGGACTCGCTGGAAGTGGATGTCGATTTTGGGGTCAAGTTGTTGGATTTATAAAAGTCGAAAGTTTATGGAGGTGATTGAGGTTAGGATTTTTGATTGTGATAAGAATTAGTGATAAGGCTTGGAGGTTTGGCGCAATGTTTGAAAGTTTCAGCTTCAAGCAATCCGCTTCGGCCGTTGTGAATTGGTTGGAAACAATTCCCCAGTGTTTTACCTGTGCTCTCTCGTATGTAAAAATGTGTAGGCCGATTGTCTAGCTATCAGTCATCACCAGTGTAAGTCGATAGCCGACTGGGCAATCCACTCTTGCCTTATTTGGCTATATATGTACTGCCTTCATTTGTACAGTGATTTAAAAGTGTAGAGTCAATAGTTTGGTGTTTTTAATTGTCTAGCTATCAGTCATCAACGATATAAGTAAATAAATAACCGAAATAATATGGTCAATCACATGTATTTTTTTTACTATGATTCTTTTTGTTTGAGGTTTTACATTATTATTAATCTAAAAATTTAAATTAAAAAGAAAAAAGTTAATACAGAAAAATATATTCCGCAAACATATATATTTGTATTTATTCAAAGATCAATAATACTACATATTAATAATATTTTTAAGAAACACAAATATAAAATAATTCAAATTAAAGTAAGTATATACATATTACATAAATAAATTATATGTCGTCTTCCTCATCGTCGTCATCACTACTGCTGTCACCTGGTCGTATTGTGAGAATAATAGGCTCTAAAATTACTTCTCTATGTTTTTCCTTTTCATAATCTTCGTCCTGTATTCTTTCGGCATGACGAACGCAATTTACCCAATTTTCTTTATTCACCGAATCTATTGCTTCGTGCATTAATTTTTCAACATCAACCATCTTGAACGTTGTATTTTTAGATGCAACTTGTCTCTTAACTTGTGCCCATATCATTTCGATTGGATTGTACTGGCAATGATAAGGTGGTAACCGTACAACTTCATGTCCCATTTTAAGGGCCAATTCATCCAGCTCGTATTTTTTTTCGGTTGGTATTAAGACTTTAAGTCTTTCACGAAGCTCAGCAACTGTTTCAAGTGGAGAAAAATCAATATTTTTTTTGGTGAACCATTCTTGTATATCGGCTTTTCGGGCATTGCTTTTTGGAAAATTATCTTCCAACATTGAGTGGTATGGAGCGTTGTCCATGACGATGACACATGATTCTTCAAGGGATTGCAACATTTGTACGAACCAAGATCTAAAAACTTCAGCATTCATTTGATTATGGTAGTCTTCTGTATTGCCTGATTTGCTACGAAAAATTAATTTTGCTTCCTTAATAAAACCATAATGACTTGAACCTGCATGGCAAACAATGAGCCGACCTCCCTTACCGGTTGGTACTTTTAAACCTTCAGTTTCATCTTCATTTTGCCATATATACTTATTAGAGTGGTTTTGATTCACCCAGGTCTCGTCTAAGTAAATTACAGGACGGGAATCGTTATTTTTTCGGAATGTACACATCGTACGCAAAATGTTACACCTCAAGGCAACAATGTCGTTTCGCTCCATTAAAAATTTACGTCCGTCGTTACATTTTTTATACGTAAATTTTAATTTTGTCAACAATCTTTTCATGGAAGCAAGACTACCTTTATAATCAAATTTTTGTTGAATAGAATTTAAAATTAATCTTGATGTAGGATATTCACCTTTTTCATAAAATTCATACACAGTTCGTCGAACAACATCGTTATCGAAATCGTCCAGTTCTGTGGCATACTTTTTCCGTTTATACGTTTTTCGCGGTGAGTTAAATGACGGTCCAGGTTGTGACGAGTCTGAGACATCGTCAGTAGTAGAAGATCCTTCTACACACACTCGTCTTACTGTCATAAGAGATACCACACGCGTCCGCAGTAATTTTTTGAGTCTGTTTAAAATATTGTTTTAAGACCTCGTCATCTGAAGTAGCCAGATTTTTTAAATAATTGTACACATTAAAAATAACTTTTTTGGTTTGACTACGAGTGTCATTGTTTTTAAAAGGCATTTTCACAATTAAAAATTAGTATTAATTGAACAAACTATGTATGGTTATAACATCAAAAGCAGACCGAATATTGTATTACTGTTAACTAAACACGTGCGTTCACTATGTCGATCTCACGAAGAATGACAATTGTAATGTTAAACACAATGTAGGGTCTGCTTTTTAAAAAGGTAGAGTAGCAGCTGCTAACATAAAAGGAATGTCTATTGAATATGGTTCCCCCAAAACGAATCATGGATCATGAGACGGCCAGCGGTAGGTACATAGTACAAAACGGAGAACCCCTGGTTTCAACAACATTTGGACACCACCCATCGACCTTGAACGTCACTTTTCGTGAGCCGGACTGTAGTATTAGTAATAACACAATATTGAAATAGTAGCACAATGTAAAGATACTATGTATTTTATATGAACAATATTAAATTGGCATTTAGACATTATACTGTATTTAATTTACATTACATATGTTTAAAATAAAAACCAATTGGCCACAACATGTAATGGTATAAAAATACAATGGTCAAATTACAATTATGTACATGATATTTTTTTACATACTGTGGTGATTATGATTATTATTATTATTATTATTAGTTGTCTACGTTGTCCGCGTTGTCGCCGTGGTCGGCATGCATCGACACACCGATTCTAGCCGACCATTAAGATAACGAATTATGTATTATTACTCTTTTTTTTTTTGATCTAAAAGTTGTCGTACTTGTTTTGCACACAACGCACTCTCGCTCGTCGCGTTTCGGTGTGCGTTGTTACTGTTACAGTTGTAGTTAGTTATGACTTATAATAAAATGTGATTATTCTCTCGGCATTACCGTCCTATTATAAACAATTGAATAGTTTCAAATTGAATAGTTTAATTACAATAAATATAATACACATTATATGTTTATATATGTATTTTATAAAAACACATTAAGTTGCTTATAAATTTATAATGCATTTAATTTTCATTTAACAAACAAATTAATAGGCAGCAACAATTACAGAGATAAGATGGAACAAAAATGTAGTAATAAAAATATGCATAATTTTTAATGAGTATATTCAAATTTTAAAAGATATGTTTGACATTAGTTACGAATCCGCTTTTCTGCGGATTCGCATCCAGCGAGAACCACATGGAGGTTGTCGAACTTTCTCTCCGCAGTGGACAGTCGATTACTCAACAGTCCATGAAGTTCCCAAATATACTGATCCCTAAGGATTAGGGAACCTCAATGGAAAATAACGCCCGGTGGATCACATGGATCCATGACGGTACAACATAAAAATGTTGTAAGTATTTCTGTAGTCTCGGGTTAGTAAGTCTCAAAGAAAATATATCATTCAATTGAAAAAAGCTACTGTGAATATATATATAAAAAAAAAAAAATTATTGGAAGGTTGACATATTTACTTTGTTGACAATTCCCCAAGACTACTACCTGTTGGGTAATACTTCTCTGTACACAACGTTCTTTGTGACAAAACGACCGTTGCCGTCAGCATACATGCCGACTCTGACAGATTGAGCATTTCTTGCTCTCGAAAACGCAACATACAACTGCCCGTGAGTGAACACGGGAGAGGGCAGATATAAACTAACCCTGTCAAACGTCTGACCCTGAGATTTATTGATGGTCCTTGCGAATGACAACCGTACTGGAAATTGGAGCCGCTTCATTTCAAAAGGCAGATCATCCTCACTGCCCGAAGTGACCGGAATTCGAGGTATGATGATATCGTCTAGTGCGTTGTCACCACCAGTGATGTAGTCGTAATTTTTTTAGTGAGTATACGCTTAAATGTGTTTGATATGTAAACGTGGGGGCTTCGCCCCCCCACACCCCCCTATATATCCTTCGTTACTATTATATTTATATTTTAGTTGCATTTGCATACGTATAATATGTATGCTAAAATATGAAAGTAATGTGCTAACTCGAAGCTTATTTTTGTCTGGTTCCATATTTAATGATTAATATAACGGTTAATCAGTCAAATATGTAATAAAAGTTAGAAAAATACAAGACATGCACAAATATGAAATAATTATTGTAACTGGTGGTCTAAGCCGGGCATTGTTGTTCTGTAGTATCTTATCAGTTAGGTACATACTTACATAGTTACATATTATAATACGTTTTCCCACAATGTTTATAATTAACACTATGGCCAGGAGGGCGATTGTAAACTCTCCCGGATTTAGTCCAATACTACCTGAAGGGAACATGTAAACTCTCCAGGGTCTAGTTCAGTACTACTAAGCTAGCTGGGGAGCATGGGGTATTATTCGTGGCTACCATTGAATTGGCTCCCAATTTTGGGTAAATATAAATTCGATCTTTGAATTGGCTCCTTAAATTGTTAAATATTATTTTTTAACCAGGGATTCTCATATTATAGGCGTTTACTTTTACGATGTAAAATCCAAATATATTCAACTTTTTATATATATTATATAGTACTCAATCTGATACAAAAATTATTATAATTATAGACCCCGAAGAATAGTCTAATATAATATTTTTGTTTAACTTATTGATGTTTATGTATAAATTTTATAATGACGCACTTTGCTAAAATACTGACTGTTTTTTTAATTTTTAATTTATATAATATACATAAATTTTATAATGACGCACTTCGGTAAAATATTTTCCGTTTTTTAAATTTTTTAATATAATTTTGTGTAACGATATAAAATATACATAGACCTTATACTTATATACCTTATGAGTATAAGGTCTATGAAAATATATGAATTACGAATTATACGTACTTTAAATTATTAACATATTGGCAATCAATAAATTTTTGAAAAAAAAACGGTAGGGAGCCAATTCAAAGGTACTTAGTAAGGGTAAAATATTGACTAACAAGGGGATCCAATTCAATTGCTCCGTTATTCGTTTTACACAGTTAGAATTGGTTGAGTCATTGAAGTCGATATCGTTTTAAATATTTAAATTAAAAATACTTTAACGGTAATTAAATATTTAAATGACAAATACAGGTTAACACAAGATAAATACAGATTAAATACGGTAATACAATTCATAATAAAAATCATAATCACAATCTCTGCAGTGTAAGGTGTAACTAATTCATAGGGTAGCAATAACATTTTAAATAACTCGGGAGAGTTTGCACATTTCTTTCAGGTAAACATAATATTTACCCGGGAGAGTTTACTAATTTTAAAAATCGGGAGAGTTTACCACCGCCCGGCCAAGATACCAGCGGCTATATTGTATAGGTAATAGATATTAATGTCTAATTACAGTGTAATTCATTCATATATACTAAAATACCTTTAGTATAACAACTGTATAAGCAACTGTTTTCATTAGGGAAACCGTCAAATCGATAAGGTTTGTACATTTAAAAAAAAATTATTTATCAAATTGGTTTATAGAATAAATGCATTTCCATACGCGTATACCCGCGTATCATGTGTTATTCTATAAGTATACGCACTTACAGAAAAACAGAGAAGTGGTTATACGCCGTATACCCGCGTATACGCCCCACTACACCACTGGTCACCACTGGTCACCACCAGACAACATCTTCGCCTTGAAGTTGTTTTGCCTAAGTTCGGTGACCACCAGCCTCGTGCCATTACACAATCGTCTCCTTGAATCGAGATTCCTTAGCAACATAACTATAGCACCGACCCTGAGGGTCAATGTGTACGGTGGTAGTCCATTCAGTTCTAGAGAGTTGAGGAACTCGGTCGGATAGTTGGCGGCCTCGTTGAGGTCGTCGGCCACCACCGTGTCTATGGCATGGTAGGTCCTTTCGACTCCCACAACACGTTGTAACACTTGGTGATTTATTTGACGGCATTCCTCGTTTTTGGGACAAAGAACAATTTTCCGAGCAAAGCCGTCGACGTTAGCCAACGACATTTGCTGCGGGTAAACAAAATCAACAAAATCGTCAATATTACATACCATTTCCCTGGGGATGTTGGCCGTGTCCTGAATACCGTCGACCTCGAGCAGTTGACCGTTGCCGAGCAATAGCAACCAATCCGCGAAGTCCCGGTCGTTGCCGGCGCGCATGTTTTGCGTCAGTTCAAACTTTTCCGTGTTCCTCCACAAAGAGTTTTGTTTGATTGACGCCAGGACGATGGAACTTCTTGTCCCCCTTCTCACGACGGGCAATATCTGCCTGAAGTCACCCGCGAACAGGATCGGTTTACCGCCAAACGGTGTTTGTGATCCCATGACATCCCTGAGCTGAGCATCGACGATCGTGAGCTGTGTTCCCGGCGACATTGGTGATTCATCCCAGACGATGAGTGCCGCCTCGCGTATCCTCTGCGCGCGCAAGGACTGCATGGTGATGTTGGATGTGTCGTCGTCGGTCAGCGTTCCAAACGGCAATCCGAATGTTGAGTGCACAGTCATGCCACCGTCCATTAGCGACGCGGCTATCCCTGTGTATGCCACACACAATACGGATCGTCCTTGATTGCGGAGCGTCCATATGAGGCAACCGTAAAGCGTCGTCTTACCGGTACTTCCGGGTCCGTCGACGTAGAATGTTTTTGCCACGTCTCGGTTGTCGTCGACTGCCGCCATGACGCGGTCAAACACTATTCTCTGTTCGTTGTTCATGTCGGTCACTCGTTGTGCCCAGCGAGCCACCGCGTCTATTACACCGAACAGTTGATCATCCTGTTCCGGTTCCAGTAGACGGACGTCCGGGTTGGGAAAACCGTAATCGCCGAACGTTTTTCCGTGTACCCGAAGAAGGTCTCCAATGGCGTTCAGAGTCGCCGCCCTCGCGCGGTCAACGTCTTGCAAACGGCGATTGAAGTCTTCCATCATGCTCTCCTCGTTGCTCGTGTGCAACCTCAGCGGTTCCGCTGGATGGCAGTGCACCAGTATCATGACGAAGAGATACCGAAGTTGCAGGGGAGTATCCAACGCCGCAGACTCTTCCATGCACGCATGCCATGCGTGGTCGTCTTCTATGAGTCCCAGAGCGATTGCCGCAGCCCCATACGTCTCATGTACGATCCCGTCGACCGTCCTTATGTCTTGGAAAGACTGTGGGCCTCTACGATGAAGCAGCAACAGTCGTAGGTGGAATCGGTGCTGATACATTGGGCTGACGGCATACATGCGAGCCAACGTCTCATTGGCCATCCGTCGTCGCCGCGGCGACCATCTCCTGTTCGCTTGGTTCCAAGTGTAATGTACCGGTATCTCGTGATACAGGTACTGTCTTGCCTCCTCGTCGTTTGTGTTGAGTGTAAAAAACTCCGTTAGTTTCGTACGACGCTGGTTAGCATCGTGTAACCGTTCTTCGGCACGTCCAGGAGCAAAGTACACAGTCTGAAGATCTTCTAGGTGGACCGGTAGTCTAATGATTGTGTGACTTCTCTTGTGCATTTCATACGAAAACAACCGCCATATACCTTCAGGCGGCCCAACGTACCTTGAGTTGACATAGCTGAAATATATAATGGTTATAACACTAATAAAATTAAAAGCTGTATATGATACTATAAACTCTGTGTATGAAAACAATAAATGATTGAATCTGCTTACCTTAACAACTCATCGCCATCATGAATAGCCAAAGTAGCAGCATCGTGTCCCTTGAAGACGTATTTATAAAGGTATTTAACACTCTTAATGGTCGAGCACACCTCGACGTTGATGTGTGCATCATATTTGGCCAGAAGGCATGGATTGTATGGAACGACAAACTCATTACCGACTTCTTCTCGCCTGATAAGGGTCACGCAACCATTATTCGGACGGCGGTACATTGGATAGCCACCGTCAGAGACGCACACCGTCTCATCACTGTATGGTTTCGGATACTTCTTTGAACAACTGTTTTCTACCATACATAGACTGTTGAGGTTTAGTGGTCCACACGGTCCGTGAATCATGTGCGACGTAACGCAGTCAAACAGACGCCGATTAGTCACCGGGTCTGGTAAGGAGGCCCGCACAACATTGTCAACGGCCTCAACATCAAGCAACTTGCTATTCTCCTCGAGGATGATCAGTATGTGCGCGTGCGGCAAACCACGTTTCTGAAATTCAACAGTGTACATATAAGCATTTACATTACCAAAAATTTTATTGACCGTTATGTCACGTATCATCTCCTTGAGTTTAGCGTGGAACACCCTAGCCACCAGGTCAGGTCTGTCGTTTGCTGAAGTGTGTGTCCCTAGGTTCTCCGTGATCTCTCGCCACCTAGGATTGCATGTAAAAGTTATAAACAGGTCAGGCTTACCATATTTTCGCACAATGGCCATAGCGTCATGATAACACTGTTTCATATAGCGAGGACTTCCAACGAACGTCGACGGTAATATGACCCTTCGGCCGACGGCCAAAGGGTCCGGGGCGTCCAAATGGAGCTGTTGGTTGACGTGGTCCACAAGGCCTTGATACGGTTCTGCAAGGAGTGTACCCTGATTCTTACGAATGTAATTCAGATTGTTCGATTCCATCCGAACATACAGATTGCACACGTACTGCTGTAACAAAAAAAACACCTCTGTGTAATATACTAAACTGGACATTACGCAAGTCGTTGTTTTCCTGGTATCGAATAGCCATTCGATAACAACCATACTCTCGGATAGTGTTCCGTACGCGAACTGCATTGACACGGTTTCCCACTTGCCTCATGTTGATAGCCAGCCGGCTTCACCGTATGGAAACAACACTGGATCTAGCATAGGATCAGCATGAGATGAGTTCGCAGATAATGTCTGCATCCGATGTTGAGGGTCTATTGGATTCCTGTCGTAGAATACCAGATTGATGTCTCTCGGTGGTCGCCCATCATCACTGTAGGAGGGGCCTTAGTCCTACACACTAGGAAACTCACAAGCCAATTATTAAAACACAATTAGATATTTATTAAACATGAACATTATAATTATTATTAACAATTTATAAAAAGACAGCGAAACGGCCGAAACGTAGTAAATAATAATCACGCGAACGAGTGCAAGGCGGACGACTCGTCCGCTAGCGCTCGCACGACAACGACGACGACTGTGGACGAGTGTGTAGTGTCCACTCGCGCACACACACTACTGCACAGTCGTTTAACGTCGGACTGTAGGCCGACGGCACAAACAAAATATCTTATCTATGTTATCATACTACATCACCGACGAACACGGCCGCAATTTCATCTGCGGTAGGTAGACCATATCGCCATTGGTCTCTGGCTGCATCAGAAACAAAATGCATAGTGACTGGCCTCGGTGTCACTGCGGGATCATTTCTAGCCCGGGCTTGTTCATCCGAAAACAACTGACTCATGTTCCTAAAAATATATTTTTAAGTTTATTAAAGTTTATTACTAAAGCAAATTCCACATACCAAAGCAGGGAGGAGAAAATTAATATATAGATACATAATAGCTATATACTTTGTTTTGTATAATATGGTATTACAGTAGTGTTTAATATTAAGTATATACCTAGAAGTATACAGAACCACATACAACAGAATGCAGTTGGAATATTATTAAAATGAATAGTGCAAAATAATTCAACACTTTGTTCTATGCATGAAATTCTGCGTCCAAATGGATTAAGAATTAAATTTAGTGATGCATATGTAGGTTTAAAAACAGTTTGTAAAAATCATTAATAAGTGTATATTTGTACACTGCAGAGAATTTTATAACTGTTGGAAAACAATGTGAAAAATGTTTATTAATGTATTTATGTTATGTGAGAAGAATAAACAAAAAATTGAATTATTGTCACTGACATGATGGTCTAAGAAAATTACATATGAATAATAAACCCAGACTTAGGCCTGGCGCTGTAGTTATAATAGTAACTTAAGTCAGGTAGTTTAAAATTCTTGGAGTGCTACTTGGAAATTATTTTATTTTTCTAAAATATAATTATTTTACCAAATTGTGATTAACATTACACAAATATGAATTTAAAATGAAATAAATGTTAGTGAGCACTTGTGTATATAAAAAGTCTGTACAAATTATTAATTATACCTAATAACCACATCGAAATAATGAAATTGAATCAGCTTATGAGTAAAAAAAAAATTAATAATTTGTCGAATTAACTGTAATGTGTTAGAAATATAAAAATATAAGTAATGTGTTAAAGTTATGAACTCTAAGGCGGAATAATGATTGTAGATCACTTTTAATGTGATGAGTCAATTTCAAATAATTTAATAAATTTAATGACTTACTGAAATGCTTGGGCGTGTGGATTGTTATCTCTAAAAACTTGGTCTAGATCAACAATCAGTTCCTCTAACAGACGACCTGGATTCTGTTTTAGGCGAGCCAGGTTTGCTTGCGCAGAACTCACGAAATACAATTCACAATATTTCGGTTGCCTGTCTACGTTTGCAGCATCATCATTGTTAGTCCTGTAATACATCTGTCCATGAGCGTAGAATACCCTCGGGCCACGACCTGGTAGACGTCTGGGGTTGAAGTCACTGGAAAACGCAGCGAATGCCAAACAGCTGTTGTACCGACGGATTTCAGCTCTAAAGCTCTTAGCTTCCCTTGAATCAAAAGTAAACAAATTCATTAGAAACATTGGTGCGGGTTTCAACATTTGGTGACCTGTAACAGTCATTTGAACGTTGTTACAACATGTAGAAAAATGGCCAGCTATGGTTCGCTCGCACTCAAAGTGACGGGCTTGACAATGCCTACAGACAGCATTTAACATGCCAACGTAATGCTGTTCTGGAAGTTGGTGTTGAACTCCTGCAGGATGGTACACGTAGCCTAGGCTGATTGACAGGTACACCCAGGGGAATTGGTTCAAACTGAAATTATAAAATCATAAAATTGTAACAAATTTTATTTTTCATCTATATTAAAATAAAGAAATATTCACTGACCTCTTCATCAACGGCAGTTGCTGCTTTAGGTAAAGTTGTATTAAATAAAATAGTCTGGAAGGTTCCGCATATTACTGTTGATGACGAAGAAAGGTTAAAGTTATTGAAACTTGTAGAAAAAGAAAAAAGTTTGTTTATTCCTTTTAGATCTTTCGAAACTTTTGAATATCCTGAACTCGGAACTACTAAAAAAGTAGTATGGAACTTGAAAACCGCTTCAAAATTAGAAAAACCACGATTTATTATAATTGGATTACAAAAAGGTCGTAAAAATACAATAACAAAAGATTGTAGTATATTCGACCATTGTAATTTAAGACGTTAAATTTAACGTTAGAGTATATCTTAATTCTATAGCATATCCGTATGATAATTTGAATTTATTTTTCGAAAAATAATTTTACCTTATTATATGATATGTATACATCGTTTCAAGAATCGTATTATAAAAAAAGTATACGGAACCCTATATTGAGTCCATCTACTTATTGAGATTTTTTCGTTACACGGTAGACGTATGTAGAAATGTTCGCTTGAACTAATGAAATCTCCCTGTAAAAAAGGTGCTCAGAACATACAAATACATACTACTTTCGTACATAATGTTAAGTGTGTAGACGTGTAGTACATATATATATATATATATACTCAGGTATCATGTAACATATTATAATTGTTACATTACCCCCTCCCTTAAAAAAAATGAAAAATATGGTGAAGGTGGACTGTTAATTGAAGTTTACGTGATTTTTCCATGTTTTTTTTACATTTTTATACATAAATATACATTATCAAATTTAATTGGTTTTTTAATTTCTAATATTTATAACTTTATGATTGATCTAATAGCTCAGTCGGTTTTAATATCTGTGGATTTATCTGTTCTCTGTGGGCTGTTATTACTGTGTTTAATAAAATTGAAGTTTCTTTTGAAAACTGATTGATAAGCTCATTGTATATTGATTCATATTTAATTCCCCTTTTCCCTCTCATTTCCCTCAATTGCAATATTAGCAAACGTCTATTATTTAAAAGTATTATTATTATTGAAAAAAGCTTAATATTATTATTATTATTCGCGCTCCATATTTTATACTATTCACATGCTTAGATGGTTAGGTTAGGTTAGGAGCTGCGTAATTTTTATTATTATATTATTAGTCGGATGTGATCAAAAGACACATCCTGACGTATTATTGCTTAGCGTCACTGCGAATGTTGTTCTTTTATTATTTTCCAAATATTATTCTTATTATTTGTCTACCTGCCATGTGCCCCATATTATACTATATTATTGCCAAAACCATTACTGTAAAACCATTATATTATTAAAATCAACTGGTAGTATTATGTTGCAATTATTATTCTTTAAAATGAAATCTTTATTATTTAAATGTATTCTGTTAAAGTATATATTATTCTTTATTACCGTAATCCAGGCCATGTTTTAAATTATTTATTCGGGGTACCCTATGTCATTATATTATAAATCTTCGACATTCATTTGTCGATGCGTGTATCAAAACCTGTCAGTTCAACCGACGTAAGTCTCACGACTTACCACGCGGTAAGGCTGGCAGATCACGGTTTCAATGCCCCTTGGAACCTTGGGTGGTTTGTGGGGTGTAAAAAACCCCACATTCTCACACATGGAGACTCCGGAGAGATATATGGGTTCCCTGAAAATCCCCTTTTAATATTTAAAATATCTCTATAAAAAATGGTAAAATTATTATAAAGATGGCAACTTATTATTTTATTAAAAATGCAAATTTATTATTTTACACGTGGATGTGAATTATTATTTTAAATGGTAAAATTATTATGTAACACGTGAATTATTTTTTATTATTATGGCAAAACACATGGCATGGTGAACTATTATCCATTTCAATCTTATAAAATATTATTGTCCTATACGAAAAAAACATTTGATATTATTCTCCATAAGTCCCTCCATATTATTAATCCCCAAACCCCAAATTTTTTTATTAATTATATTATTACAATGTGACTTTCATGTTCTCCTCTTGTAAGAGATCATTTTATTATTATTATTTTGTTATTACTGTGTTTAATAAAATTGAAGTTTCTTTTGAAAACTGATTGATAAGCTCATTGTACATTGATTTATATAACATAATATATTCTTTTATATTTACTATCTTTAATTCTTCCTTTTGACTATATACTTCGAAGTTTATTTTATTTATATAGTCATACAAATTATTTTTAATTTTATCAAAATCTGACGAAATTGTTGTCATTGAATCAAGAGTACTTTCAAAAATTTTTATTTGATCTTTTTGAATTAAAGGTGTTTTTAATTGTTTTTCTTCCCAAAGTCTAATTTTATTATATTTTTTATCGATATTTAAATATTGTTGTAGAACGTCTCTTTCCTCATTAATTTTTTTAATAATACTGCGCTAATTTTTTTTTCAATTTATACATATATCATTAATGTCTGTTGATTTATTTTCAAAATTTAGGCAAATTAGTTTAAATCTGTTAAAATATATATTTATGAACTCATAACTATTTTTGTAATTCGAAATATTATAAAACGTCAAAAAATTCCATTGAAAAATAGTTATGTGTAGGTAGTGGGGGTATATTTTCGAAATAAATACCTGGCTTGGTGGTGAATTGTTCGTTTTCAAAAGAATTTGGATTTCCCTTAGTTAACTCAAATGCCATAAATGTAATTATTGTTAATTTCGTGTTAATTGTTTTAACTTTTTCTGGTCGGTAAATTATACTTATCCGTAACAAAGAATCTCCTATCGTCGGTCGTTTTTTTTCCAGTATATTATAGCGGTATTTAATACGTTATTATCTGTGTTTTTGTGTTTAGAGATTATTGTTAAATTTTTATTAAATTGGTCTGCTAAATATGCCAAGTCATTTTCTGTCATATAATATCCCGATCTCGTATTTGGTATATTAATTTTTCTCAGTATTTCTATTGTGGATACCTTTAGCCCTTCTTCTCTCAAACATGTGTGTGTGTTAATATTATTGTATTGAACAGCAGTTAATCGTACATAATGTTAAGTGTGTAGACGTGTAGTACATATATATATATATATATACTCAGGTATCATGTAACATATTATAATTGTTACAGTAATAAATATAAATACGTTATAATACTATTAGCTAGTTATTGATTTATCTATGATATACATTTTTTTTTTTTAAACACACCCCATTCTGAAACCCTACGCACGGGCCTGATATGAACAACCACGTCGTAGGATTTACATAGGTGGTAATGTTAAACACTCAGTACATGTAATTAAATAAGTCTAGACTAATACAATTATTTTTTTGTTTTTATATTACAACTGTAGTAAAATAACAAGCTGATTCACTAAAAAATATACATGTTTGTATTGATAGGAAATATGTTAATAATTGCTAAGCATGAAATTATATGAAATGAAAGATTGTTTACACAGTTACTATGTAATGCAAAAGTAAATATAAATTTTAAACTAAAAAATAAAAAAATAAATTTCTGTTTTTAGTAATAAAAATATTATACTTGTAATTTTCCAAGATATTATTATAGATCTCTCTATCATATGTAAGTATTCTATTTTTTTGTTTATCTATTTTAAATATTTTATTTTTATTTTTTAGATTTTAGGAGTAGGTATTTAATATTATATGCCTAATTTAGCCTGTTGAACAATGGATAATTTAAAGCATAATGACACTAGCTACAATTCGAATATATGTGACAACGTGGATAATTTTACTTTGGAAACTTGTTTAAGATTAACGGAAGGGCGTAAAAGTATGTTGCAAAGGAATGTTTCCAATTATAACCGACTTAAAGTTGAGATTAGGAGTATACATATGGAATTGGAAGATCTTCAGCAAGCGACAGCTGATATAAAGAAATATTATGATCAGTCTTACAATGATATCAATCAAGACTTAGAAGCAAATTCATTGAAGTATAATGAAGTATTGAATAGAATATATGTGTTAGAACGTATTAACCAAGAATTAAAGTATAATATAGGATATAACATGGATAAAAAAAAACAGATGATTGAAAAATATAAGAAATTAGAACTTATCTGTACAGAAACGTCAAAAGACAACAATAAACATAAAGTTAAAATTCATAGCGAAAAAGTAATATATACAATACATTAATACAACATAATTGACACATAATATTGCTATTTTGTTGTATTGTTAACGTTAAACATATTGTATATTCTAACCCTAGATTTAGAATAGGTAAAACATCGTTTACCATTCTCGAGTTAACTTTTAATTTTAATATCCTAATATTACTAACCGTGCATTTTTTTAAGTTAAATTAAATTTTTTATTTGTATTACATAGGTAACCACACTGAGAACCTAGTTTTCAGGTTTTAACTTATATATCCAGTATAATATACATCGGGATTTTATTTAAAATTTAAAATTAAGACACTTATGTACTATAATTTAAGAAATTAACTAGGTAAACTATAAAAGGTTCATAGAGATAATATAATTTAAATATATTTGCATGAAATTTACATATAAAATATTATAAAATTGTATCTGACTATGATTGATTATATTAAAAACGCCGCGATAAATTAGTTTCACAATCTAATCTAAAGCTCTTAAATTGACATATTATCCAATGTGGTTTCTGTGACTCAGGAAACTGCAAATTTGCTAAAACAGCAACTATGTGATATGGAGGACATGGTAGTTTGTAAATCAACGGAAGAGAACAAGTTGCGTAGCATCTTAACGGACAAAGAGACAGCATTACATTTCGATAACAAAAGGCTAATTGAACAGCAGCGTCAAAATTATATCAGTAATCGAATCCTCAAGTCACTGACGACTGAATGCCAGGACAGAAAAGCGGAACTGGTGGCGTTGAAAAAAGCAACTCTGGATCAAATGACCCGGACAGAACAGTGTTTAGTTGTTGTTTGCCAGGATCTGGCCACCGTAAGTGCCAAAGCAGCTAATTGGAAGAACAAAGCCGAACAATCGATCCAAATGTTCAATGAATTGAAAGCGTACAGTGAAGCAGAAATGTGTGGTTTATGGTCCATAATAGAGGAAACTTTAAGCGTTCGAGATCAACTTATTGAGCAACAGTTGGACATATCAAGCCAACTTGAAGAAACAATAGCCGATAATCAACGGTTGATGGCTGATGTTAAAACTGTGGTTGATCGGAAAGCTGGTCTAGTGACCGAAATTGAACGGCTAAAACAGAAACTAGGCTGTGACCGATTCGCGCTGGTGGTACAGCGGACAAAGTGCAATGCCGATGCTGTTTTGCATGAGGACTATATGACAGTCATGTGGCACACACTTACGTCAATTGAAAATAAAGTAGTGGTGTTGAGGCAGGTGTGCAAAGACCGTGAATCAGCAATCAGCGTTGTACATAGAAAACTCGATGCCAGTTGTTCAATCGGGTGATAGTGATGGTTAGTACGCGAAGTGTACGATCAGTGGTATTATGTAATTTACGTCATCAGTAGCTGGTGCAGATAGCTAGTTTCACTGCTTATTTCAACTTTGACGGATAGACGTAACACAATTTTAGTAACAAAATAAAACAAATAAATTATGAAATCTATTGTTACTATATTTAACTACCTATTTAATTTAAATAATATTGTTAAAATACATACGGAGGTATATTTCTGTAGCGTCCCAACATACAAGAGGACGAACGACTGGTGTTGAGGTAGATGGATTGAGTGAAATAAGTATAACAACTTGATTTGTGATTATTTATTAGATATTTATTTGATTGAGATGTGAATAAAACACAATTATTGAACAAGAATGATTTAATTGAAAAATAATTCTAAGTCCAAATGATTAATTTAGAATGTTGACTGGTGTGGAGGTGCTTGCACTGCAGTGTTGTCAGGTCAAAAATATAAGTTTCACCAGATATCATTTTGAAAAATCACCAGAATTCACCAAAAAATTAACCTCAATACTAAATTATAAGATAATGATAACAATTTGATAAATATTGAAATTTAAAATATATAAAATAAGTATAAAGTAATAACAACAAATTAACAAAACTATTTAATATTTATTATAATTTATAGTGGTAGTGTACTAGTGTGGTACCTATGGTATAATAAATTATATACATTTTGTATTATAGACAATAGAATAATATTAATTAATTTATAGTGAAAAGAAAAAAATCAGAATATCAGACATCGGTACATAACTCTTTGCCATTATTTTATAAAAACAATAACACAATAATTTTTTACACATTTTATAATAATACAATAATAATATACAAATGTCAAAAGGTAATGTAATTTATATTTTATACAATATTGTTTTAGTCATGATTAAGTCATACACCGGATACATAATACATAGCATTATTATGCTTCAATAATAAACTTTCAGATATATCATAATCATAACAATTCTGATTTGTTATTTTGTTTATAAATTGTTTGGTGTGTAATAATCCACTTAAAGTTTCCGTCGATAACCTGTTTCTCGTTTTGGTTTTGTTCAGGTTGATCACACTAAATATCCTTACCACGCATGCACTACTATGTGGAACGCTCAATAACAATTTAACAAAATTGTACAATTTGGGAAAAAGTAATTTATCATCACCCCTTTTAACTTTTAAATTGTTTTCCCAAAAAGATACATAATCATCAATAATCAATATGTTTTTATCATTTAAATATGATTTTAGCCACAATTTTGAAATAGTCGCCATTCTCTGTTCAATTAATTGAGATTGTTAACAAATGATCCAAAGTAATTTGCTACGGGACCCAACGATTGTACTTTGGAAATATTGCTTGGATCAAGAAAAGTTAATTCTTTCAACGCTTGGACTTCACTACTGTTAAATGGAAACCGTTGATGGAATTGCTTAAGCAATTCACAATAAAAAATCTAAACAGTTGGTTTAAAATAATTTTTTATCACTGTCACTTAAAATATTTTTTTGAAAAGCTATTGCCACTTTTGGACCAAAATATAAAGAATCTGCTGGTAAAAAATGTTTAGGGTTACGAAATTGTAATTTTGAAATTTCAATTGAATTAATTATATCTGGTTTAATGTTACATGTTAGAACAAATTTGTATGCAGATTCCATTCGTGAATATAATAAAAATAACTTTGGGTTTTGTGATTGATATTCTTTGTTTAAATCAATTATAACAGGAAATATAAAATGGAGAAATTCTAAATAAAGCTCATTTACTGGATTGTTTAGTTGAAAATATATTTGCTTAGCCTTATCATGGTTCAATGTGTCATTTTCAAAATCTTGAAGCCTGAAATATGATTATAATGCTTCATATTGTTCTAGCACTTGACAAACTACTGCTTTCAACGACAACCATCTCGTTTGTGACTGCTGCAGCATTTTGTGAGGTTTCAAGTCATGGAATTTCTGGAATTCTTGAAATTCTTTTTGCCTTTTATAACTTTGGTTCATGAAGTTATAAATATTTCTAACTAATTGTTCTACTTTATCTGGAAGTTTTAGGCATGCATAGTTACACAATGTGCAAGAGAATGGCAGATACATTTTATAACAAAATATTAGGGATATCTTTGACCAGTAATGTCTTCAGAGAATTTTTGTTTCCCATCATTGCGTTAGCCCCATCGGACGCGAAACCAATCAAATTTTTAATGTACGGTACTTGGTACTCTGTAAAAAAATGTTTTATAGCATCATACATACTCTGCGCAATAGCGATGTGAAGTGGAATGAATTAGTTGTAAAAAATAATCTTTCACCTTCCATTCATAATTTATTCGAACAACAAGTGCCAAATGCCACTGCTCCTAGTTGATGAGTCTACTGATGTCAACTAGGAGCAGTGGCGTAGCTAGTGGGGGGCATAGGGGCCATGCCCCCCCCCCATCGGCCGTGTTGTTTTAGAATTACGTCCATAGAGTATAAAAGAAGTCTAGGCAATATTTCAGTTGAAACTTGATACCATTATGATAACACATAGATGATAATAAATTATATAATGTAAATGTAAGCAAACAACAAACCGTTTATTGTAGAGAAATCATTCATAACAACACTCCTAGACCACCAGGTAATCATTTACAACATCAACACTAAACCACCAGAGATCGGCTACCAGACAGAGTGTCGCTTCTATATTCAGTGTATTATTCTGTGGTCTATGCGATCAGCAGTGAATTTTATATATGTTTCTTGCGGTAACCGACCGCGCTCCATACATATTATCTATGCCACGCTCGCGATTCCCAACCCCCCCACCCACCACGAGCGCCAGCTTACCACGCTGCCGGCATGTTACGGATAGCTCGTACTCTAATCTCTAGTATAGACGTATAGTTTACGACTTCGACAAAATCAATTGTAACATTCTCATCTTTTTATAGCTTCCTATAGCTTTACGCGTTTGCCGCTTAGTTTTAAGATTGTCATTCTCGACTTCTCGTTACCCGAACGTATCTAAATTGTTGTAATTTTTGCTATAATCCTACAACACTGGCTACAAAAGCGTTGATAAAATATTTACAAAAAAATCAAAAATCGAAATATTTTTTAAGTAATCGCTGTTGGCGTATTTTAAGCAGTCCAAGTGCCCACCCTTTGCAGCGTTAGCGCACGTTGTTGCGTACCAAGCACAACCGTTTTCGCGAGCGTATGCCAGGCACTATATACATCTAATATTGTACATCGTGAATATTAAAAAAAAAGGTTAACTACCAACTAGACGATCACGGCGGTACAACAAAAGCTCTGCCTAGTACAACTTTGGTTTCTTACATTTAATTAAATTAGGATTACTTAGTATTTATGTATAATCTCATTAATTGTCAGTGGATTAGGGCTATTGGCGATACCACTTAAAAAAAAACGCACCACATGCAATGGCCCCACACCAGGGCGGTGTGGAACGATTGCAAAAAACTTGTACACTGCCAATTTGGAAAATATATGCGCCAGGACCCTTGTAGAGTAAACAAAAACAGGTATGAATACAAAATTGCTTGCATTTGTTTGTGTTTCATGTAATTAATGCATAATTCTTGCATATATACTTAACTGAATATATTTAATGTAATTTATTACATTTACCATGGTAAAACATTACATTTAGATTTAGAGGATAATCCTAGTGTAACACATCCAGGTCTGCATACAAATTCATTTAAAACATTGCATTACTACATGTTTGTGTTACATGTAATTAATGCATATTTCTTGCATATATACTTATCATATATATTTTAATTCATTTTTGTAATTTTAGTTTCAAAAGAACGTAATAAAACAGTGATGATATTCTTCAATGTCAGAAGATACCTCAATACTTACCTTTACTTGTTCTTATTACAGTGGTGCTGAAGTCGAGCTGTTGGTGGTGCAGGATTAAACTTATATTGAAGACTTCTCAATTGAAAGTATGAAACATAGTTAAAGTATAATGATGTCAATTGTATAAATTATAAAGTTATATAAATATCATAAAAATCAATAACACGTGTCACAAAAAATAATACAATAATTAATATAAATGTCAATAAAAAAAATATAACAATGTCAATCCATATGCAGTCAATTGTATAAATTATAAAATTATATAAATGTCATAAAAATCAATAACACGTGTCACATAAAAATAATAAAAAATGCAAATGATTAACATATATAGTTAATCTGAAAATTATAAATGTATATATATATATATATATATAAAAATAATATAATAATTAATAAAAATGTAAAAAAAAATTATAAAGATGATAAACCATATACGGACAACTGATGGTCCAAAAATAAATCAAATGTGGTGCTGAAATTATAATTAAGAAATTATTTTATTAAATAAAAAATAAATAATTATAAATATGTTACTTACAGTCCATAGAATAATTGAGGGTTTATTATTTTAATTGTTGGGGGAGGTTGTTTGGTTTCTATTGTTTTTTTGTGCCATATAGATTTGTTTCGATTTTCGTGTATTATATCTTCTAAGCCATATTTGATTGTATTATATAATTCTTTTATTTTTAATGAATATAAATTAATTATTTTGTCCGATGTAGTGTTAAAATTCACCATAATTAAATTGTTCATTGCATGCTCTATTATTTTAATTTTATATATCATTGTGTTTTCAACTTTGTTTGTTTTAGGTAAATTATAATCATTAGGGTAACAATTAATATTTAAGTTGAACATTCTTGTATTCATCTAGGATAAGAATGTTATTATTAGTATTATTATTATTAAGAGGATGTCAGACTCGATTATGTACAATTTGCTTTATCATACACATAGAAAACATAAGCGATTGAGACATCCTCTTAAATATATCATAAACACTGTGATGGATATATATATTTACCTTATATATATGCGCATATACTTGCATTTGCTCCTTGGTTAAACTATAAAAATTGCTAATAATGCAATCTCTCATCCTTAATTCTTTATCATATATAATAGATTTAACTTTGGGGTTAGCGACATTAACATTATATATATATGCTGAGTGGTCATACCATTTATATCTTAACAATATATTTTGTTCTATCAATTTATCTAATGTGTTACTGATGAATATTTTACAATTGTTATATGTGTCATTGTTTTGTATAATATTCATAACTAACACGAATGATTCACATATATATTTAACCTGAAAATTTTGAATATTATTACATTTAAATAATAAATAATGATATTATATTGTTAAAAATGATGAGTTATTACTGTAGCGTTACGCAGTGCTGTATTTGTTACATAAACATACACAAAGTTTGTTAGCATGACATCTGTCTAATCCAGTAATTCTGATTTGATTTTTGGTGTATATATATCAAATATTTTGTTTTGTATTACCAATTGTTTATTTTTTTTAAATATACTGTAAAAATTTTTAATGTAAATATACTGTAAATAATTGTTTATTAAATGTTCTTGTACTTACGAATTAACTTTAAAATTTGTATCTAAATTTAAGTTCCGGTGAAAATATTTAAAATTTGTCTTAAATTCATAAAATTTACATTTTATAATACTGTAATATATATACCCATTGTCAACATAGACAGTTTTCTTGTATAGATTAAATATATTTAAAAATTTTGCTATACATTGTAATTTGCAACACTCAATATATAAAATAAATATTTTTTTTAAATTGTTTATACAATTGACTATACCACATCTGTAAATATTTGAATTATTATAATAATTGTTAAATACCTAATGTTAAATACTAAATGCTTAATACTCACGAATCTCTGTACATAACCATATTTAAATTTGAAATATTTGTAATATTTAATACAAACTTAATCATATTTATATAATCTACTGCATCTTTTATTTTGTTTTCTTTAATATATGACAAACAATTGTATGGTACCGTATTATTTTGAAATTGATCTATTAAAGTATTAATGCAATTTGATGTCGGATAAAAAATTTTTATTTTGTCGTCCCATTTTATATCCTTGCTATCACTATAGTTTTTTAATAAATTAATACATTGTTAATGTTAAGTTGATTGTGTAATGTATTGTTGGTATATAGTATAGCTTACTTATTTGTTAGTTCATATAATTTTATTAAATTTTTGAATTGTTTACTATTTATTTTCTGGACTGTCCTTTTATATGCAATTTTTTTAATTGTTTGACTCTTTTTTTGGTATTTAGGATGGCCATCTACAAAATTTTTGGCTAAAACATTGGTGTCATTTGTATTATCATGATCAGTAATGTGATTGAACAATTCATCATTCTCATTCGTCAGTTCGAGGGTTGACACATTACCATTGTGAATATTTATTTGGAGTATACAACCATTCTCCAAGTATTTGGGTACGTCTGTTTTATAGTGACCATAACTATTTAATATAATATTTAGTTGGTCTGTTGTCAAATGTTCATTATCCGTTTTATTATGTAATAACCTGTGCCCCAACATTATTGCCCCTGCTATATTTTTATTTGTTTCCTGTGAATGTGTACAAAAATTAATGTTATTGGAAAAAAAATATATATATACTCTATTTATACTTACATTTTTGAAAACATATTTCTTTTTTTTTTTTTGTGATCACAACAGACGAGGGTAATGCACATTTAATGGTCACAAAATTGTCTTCCGGATAATCATTAAATGGCTCACGGGGTTGCTCTAATATATATTATTATACAAAAATATATTAATTTATAATATTTGTAATTATTGTTGCACAGATTATTAATATTTAAATATTTTTTTTATTTTTTTTTAAAAATTTTAAAAATTTTAATTATTTAAGTTAAATTATTAAATATGTTTTATATATTTAAATTTAAATATTTAAATAAATTTATATATTAGATAAAATTTGTAATTAGTGATGTATAGATTGCAAATTGTCTTTTTTAATAAAAAAAAAAAAAAATTTATAATATTATAAAAAAAATAATGACTCACCAATGAAATCAGAAAATTGTATATAATCAAACACATTTCTATATGTATAGTATTCAATTATGTTTCGTTTTGATAAACCTACCATAATTAATGTTCTCTTTTTGAACATAATATAAGTTTAAATTAAATTTAAATAAATTAAAAATAAATAAAAATTTAATTTAAATCAATTAAAAAAGAATACAAATTTAATTTAAAAATATTATTAGACAAAATGGGACTTCTCAAAACTCAGACGGTGGACAACATAGATTTGGATAGTGGATCAGTAAGATTTTCAATTATATTTCGACAAGCAAACAATTTATCATCTATTGATGCGATAACAAGTGCGGGGGACGGAAAATTACGTTTATATATAGTGGTGGCTAAAAGTATCATTCAACCGTAGTAATCCTGCACCGATATACCGTTTTCTGGACAACTCGACCTCACCACAACTTTATGCAAATTGTAAGTATCCAAAATGCATTTCCCAAAAAGGGGACATCCTAACGAAGCCAGGGATGTGCTTGGCTAAGTCGTAGTACAATATTTCGATTTTTAATGAATTATAAACCGATTCGTTTCTACCGGAGTAGTGCAAATTACGTTCGCCGGCACTTATAATATGAAATAAAATTACTAAAAATCCAAATTTTGTACTACCGCTTTCAAAATGGTATCCCTCGACTCTAAATAACTTACTCTATACCCCCAAAAGGTTTTAAGTCCCCTGGTAAGCGAATTAGACTTGTAGTGGGGGCAAAATCAGTATTTTACCCATGTAATCCTGCACCGATATACCGTTTTCTGGACAACTCGACCTCACCACAACTTTATGCAAATTGTAAGTATCCAAAATGCATTTCCCAAAAAGGGGACATCCTAACGAAGCCAGAGATGTGCTTGGCTAAGTGGTAGTGCAATATTTTGATTTTTTATGAACTTTTAACCGAACGTGTCTACCGGAGTAGTCGATATTACGTCTTATTGATACATATCATACGAAATAAAATTACTTAAAATCCAAATTTTGTACTACCGCTTTCAAAATGGTATCCCTCGACTCTAAATGACTTACTCTATACCCCCAAAAGGTTTTAAGTCCCCTGGTAAGCGTATTAGACTTGTAGGGGGGGCAAAATCAGTATTTTACCCATGTAATCCTGCACCGATATACCGTTTTCTGGACAACTCGACCTCACCACAACTTTATGCAAATTGTAAGTATCCAAAATGCATTTCCCAAAAAGGGGACATCCTAAAGAAGCCAGGGATGTGCTTGGCTAAGTCGTAGTACAATATTTCGATTTTTAATGAATTATAAACAGAATCGTTTCTACTCGAGTAGTCGATATTACGTATTATTGATACATATCGTACGAAATAAAATTACTAAAAATCCAAATTTGGTACTACCGCTTTCAAAAAGATATCCCTCGACTCTAAATGACTTACTCTATTCCCCCAAACAGTTTTAAGTCCTCTGGTAGGCGGATTATACTTGTAGTGGGGGCAAAACCAGTATTTTACCCATGTAATCCTGCACCAATATACCGTTTTCTGGACAACTCGACCTCACCACCATTTTATGCATATTGTAAGTATCCAAAATGCATTTCCCAAAAAGGGGACATCCTAACGAAGCCAGGGATGTGGTTGGCTAAGTCGTAGTACAATATTTCGATTTTTAATGAATTATAAACCAATATATATCTACCGCAGTAGTGCATATATATATTGTGCCCGCCCGGCACTTATAATATGAAATAAAATTACTAAAACTCCAAATTTTGTACTACCGCTTTCAAAATGATATCCCTCGACTCTAAATGACTTACTCTATACCCCCAAATAGTTTTAAATCCTCTGGGAAGCGTATTAGACTTGTAGTGGGGGCAAAATCAGTATTTTACCCATGTAATCCTGCACCAATATACCGTTTTCTGGACAACTCGACCTCACCACAACTTTATGCAAATTGTAAGTATCCAAAATGCATTTCCCAAAAAGGGGAATCCCTCGACTCTAAATGGCTTACACTATACTACCAAGTAGCTTTAAAACCTCTGGTAAGCGAAATGAACCTGTAGTCGGGGATAAACGAGCATCCTACCCCGTAATCCTGCATCAAGTACCTTTATCATATAATCACATTATCAAAAAGCGTTTGTTTCACGCTATTTAAGAAGTCATCGATGATAACGGTGAACCTTATCACATGAACGCAGTAAATAAAATAATTGATACCAGTCTATGTTTCATTGTTTAGTTTAAACAGTGAGCATAAACATTAATGTTATCTTTATTGAGTCGGTGAATACTTATACTCAGTATAAAAAACATGAAAAATAATTATTGTGATGCATGCAATATTAAATTTATGAACCGATCAAAATTCCTGTGCCATTTGGCAAGCAATCATCGCGGTCCATTTCCTCTTGTCAATGTCACAAAAAATGTTGATGTACACACCTATACAAGTAATTTGAAAATAATGTACTTACTAACAAATTATACCTAAATGTTTTTTTTTGCTATTTTGTAGAGTCCATCGCTACAAGTCCCATCATTGTTAAAAAGTGTGATGTAGAGGCTACACCCAGTGATAAGTGTCCAATCGAGGATTGTGGCGGTCCTGGACGGATACCGCGTGAGTCAGTGGTGTCACTAGTGTAGGAGGTGGTGAAAAGAGAAACACATACAGTTCGCGGTATAATGATTTTTTATTGTGGTGGTTGTACGACCTTCTCGCGCTCTAGCGCTCCTACCTGTCCGTGTTTGCGGTGTCGCGCGCAGTGAAGTCGGTGCGTCCGTAAGTCGGGCGGCGCGGACCGTCGTTACGTACTTCAAAGTTACGTAACGCCGGTTTTTCCGTTATAGCCTGCAAACCACGATTCCATCGTATGGAATCGGGAGTTTTTCGCAAGTTGCACACCAGGGGTCTGTGATGGGGGTAGGGGGGTAGTATTGGGGTAAGTACATGATACCAAAAGTATTCACTTACCGGTGATTCCTGTTCGGGGAGCCAATTTTGTGGCGGTCCTGGACGGATACCGCGTGAGTCAGTGGTGTCACTAGTGTAGGAGGTGGTGAAAAGAGAAACACAAACAGTTCGCGGTATAATGATTTTTTATTGTGGTGGTTGAAAATACAACCGCCAGAAAATGATCAACACGAAAATCAAAATAGCGGGGTGGTGAGGAGCGTGTGTCGTTCAGTGTCGGTCAGAGAACTCACTCTACTGTCGACCGGTTCGGAGTCTCGGCGGATCGACCGTTCCAGGCGCGCTTATCGCGTGTCGGTGTCGTCCGTCGTCGATTGGCGGTTGAAAAGAGAAGTAATTGCGCGGTTTGCCGCGCAAAGGCCGTTTGAATTCAAACGGCTATTACGCGGGCCCGCGTCATACTCCCCCCCCAATCCGCCAGCGACGGTGGTGTTCCAGCCGGTACCGGTGGAGTTGTGGCTTGTTCGGTCGCGCCGTGGTTGCCGGTCGCGTCTTGGTCGCCGGTCGCGTCATGGTTGCTGGTCGCGTTTTGTGTGTAAGCGGCCCACAGTACCGGATCCCGTTGAAGCTGCGCCGTCTTCATCCACTGTACTCGTGCCGCCGTGGTGATGTAGGTTGCCTCCTCCGCGCTACTGTCCTTAGGAGCTGGTAGCTGGTGGTATGTCTTCGAACGCGGTGGTTCCACTGGTTGTCGCAGTGTGACCGTCCGCCATTCGGACGTTGTTTGGTGGTCCTTGGGGGGGGGAGGGAGGGTGATTTGCCGTATTTACGGGCTACTGTCGGATTTATGTACGTTTCTGCGGTTGTGAATATAATAGGGCTGTTACGAAGCCTGATGGAAATTCGCGTTCGACCGCATGGGTCGGAATTTTGTCCAGGCGTGTTCGCATGCCGTTATTAGTTGTATTGCCATCGGTAATGCGGGACAACTGGTTCTGAACCGCGACAGAGACTGTTCGGTAGTCGGTGTTAACCGCCATAACCATACTGTCCCTATCGGTTGCCACTGTGCCTATCCGATGCTCTACGCTCGCAGATTGATCTGACCTAATGCCAGGATGGCACGGTGTGTGTGTTTACCTGTCACCCGTGTGGGTGAGCACCCGTGTATCTGTTGCCTTTGTCCCTACACCTGCGGCTGCCCCATGAGCCGGTTGTTGTTGAACACACTTGTCACCGGTGAGGTGAGTGTGATTGGTGGTGGGGTGGTGTAGGTTGGGGGTCTGTGAACGGGTGTCATTAGGTGAGGTGGCGGAAAAAATTAGCGCTTTGTGATTACGCCTATTTTTCCCGCGTGTACTACCGAAATGTGCCAAATGTGTGTGCAATGTTCGGGCTTACATATGACTTTTGTGCTTGTGAATCGAGTAGCGCTGTTACGAAGCCTGACCTAAATTCGAGCTCGACCGCGGGGGTCGGAATATTGTCGGGGCATGTTCGTTTTTCGTTACTCGTCGTTGGTTATGTACTGTAGCGGGGCAACTGGTTCTGAACCGCGTTTCCGGTGCTCTGGTGAGCGGTTTGCACCGCCATTATCAGAGCGTCCGTTTCGGTTGCCTCTGTGCTACTTGTATGTTCCAACGGTGCACGTGTGAATTTCATAGTAGTGGTCTGTGTGTTTGTGTTTGGTGGTGATGACCTACTACTTAATGAAATAGTGTGTGTGTGGGCGGGTGATATATCTGATGACGCCGAGCTTGTCGATGAGCGTTTGACAGTTATATCCCCGTCCGTAATGCCGAACGTTATTGGTGGTGGCGTGGTTGTGTGTGTGTGTGTGTGTATGAGGCGGCGGCGCGGACAAATGTCCGCCGACTCAATTTCCGTTTACCAAAGTCGGTGTGTGCCCGGGGCAGTCACTGTTCCAGTGCGGCCCTCCGCAGTACCCTCACGGGTTAGACGGTGGCGGTTTTCCAGCCGTACCGTCCCGTGTACGCGGTTGGTGGAGCGGGCGTTGTGTCCGGACTTGGCCGGCTTGTTTGTATGCCGGTTTTGGTTGCGGTAGTGGTGGTGGTGGTATAGTGCTGACTCGACACGTTATCAAACCGTAACGATCGGTCGGCGTGTTGGTGTGCCGCGGCTGGCGGTTCGCATGCCGCGGGACAACTCGTTCCGTAGTTCGTCGCGTTTGATATATTCACGTGTGGATGTTGGTGTGCGTTATCGGTTGTTGATAATTCCGGTGTATTCCGGTGTTGTCCTGATAACATGGTTCTTTGGTGGTGGGACGGTGATGGTACTTCCGGTTGTGGTTCCGGTGTCTGGTGTGATATACCCATCTCCAGACGTCACATTATCTCTGCTATGCGACGTTGGTCGTCGCCAAAACGGATCATGCGGCCCACAAGCATGGCCAGTCGTGATTCCAAACTGTGCGCATGCGTCGAGATCGCTGCCGATTGCCGTTCCTCCTGAATTATACCGCGGGCCATTTGGATCATGTCCGTGGCTTGTTGGTTGGTTGTGTTTTTGTTGGTGGTGTTTAGCGGTGGCGGGTGTCTGTTTGGTCGTCCGCTGTGGTCTCGAGTGGTCCGGCATGGTACGCCTGACTCAAATCCGAGACACTTCCGGTTGGCCTAATGGTCTCCATAGGCTGGAACCGGATGGCGTTGGCCTGCAGGTCCATATCCGCGAAATGCTGGGACAATCGGATTTCGGGAGCGTCTTTCACGCCCCCTTCCGGTAGCCCGCGCTGTCTACACTCGTAACGTAATTCCGCAACGGTCAACTCATTAATGTATTTTCCCGACATCTCGTCCGGTTGTTTTTCCGGTGTTATTGACGGGAAAATATGTAATGCAGTTGTTGTTGTTGGCCGTTTATCAGTGTTTATTTACGTACGAATGTAGGTCAGTGTGGGTCTGTGATTACACTAGCCGGTTTTCGTGACGTTTGTTGCGGATGCGCGTGTGTGCATTGTCCAGTCGACTATCGTGATTACGAATGCAGTCCGGTTTTGTGTATTTTTGTCCCGGGTACTTGCGTGGTGGCGTTGGGTGGGTGGTGGTGCTGAGCGGTGGTTGTGTGACTTTGTCGCGCTCTAGCGTTCCTACCTATCCTACTCCGTGTGTTTGCGGTGTCGCGCGCGCTGAGATCGGTGCGTCCGTAAGTCGGGCGGCGTGGTCGGTCGGTCGTTACGTGCTTTGTGGTTATGTTACGTAACGCCGGGTTTTTCCGTTACCGCCTGCAAACCACGTTTGCGTCGTATGGGATCGGGGATTTTTCCGCGAGTTGCACAACAGGGAAATGTAATGGGGGTAGTATGGGGTAAGTTAAGATAAACAGTGTTTACTTACCGGTGATTCCTGTACGGGGAGCCAATTTTGTGGCGGTCCTGGACGGATACCGCGTGAGTCAGTGGTGTCACTAGTGTAGGAGGTGGTGAAAAGAGAAACACATACAGTTCGCGGTATAATGATTTTTTATTGTGGTGGTTGTACGACCTTCTCGCGCTCTAGCGCTCCTACCTGTCCGTGTTTGCGGTGTCGCGCGCAGTGAAGTCGGTGCGTCCGTAAGTCGGGCGGCGCGGACCGTCGTTACGTACTTCAAAGTTACGTAACGCCGGTTTTTCCGTTATAGCCTGCAAACCACGATTCCATCGTATGGAATCGGGAGTTTTTCGCAAGTTGCACACCAGGGGTCTGTGATGGGGGTAGGGGGGTAGTATTGGGGTAAGTACATGATACCAAAAGTATTCACTTACCGGTGATTCCTGTTCGGGGAGCCAATTTTGTGGCGGTCCTGGACGGATACCGCGTGAGTCAGTGGTGTCACTAGTGTAGGAGGTGGTGAAAAGAGAAACACAAACAGTTCGCGGTATAATGATTTTTTATTGTGGTGGTTGAAAATACAACCGCCAGAAAATGATCAACACGAAAATCAAAATAGCGGGGTGGTGAGGAGCGTGTGTCGTTCAGTGTCGGTCAGAGAACTCACTCTACTGTCGACCGGTTCGGAGTCTCGGCGGATCGACCGTTCCAGGCGCGCTTATCGCGTGTCGGTGTCGTCCGTCGTCGATTGGCGGTTGAAAAGAGAAGTAATTGCGCGGTTTGCCGCGCAAAGGCCGTTTGAATTCAAACGGCTATTACGCGGGCCCGCGTCAGGATGACCGCTACCATTGCAGTATATGCCAAAAAAAGTACAAAAAACATGGTTGGTTCCAAAAACATATAATAACACATTCTCCCAATAAGGTTAATAGTTGTAAAATATGCAATAAAAAACTTTCGTCTCAAAAATCAGTTAAAAGACATAAAGAAATACACAACTCTCGCAGGAAGAGGTATAAATGTAAGATGTGCAAAAGTTATTTTCTTCAAATAAGTGATCTGAATTATCACCAAAAAACCATATATATCAAACATGAGTTAATTAAATGTCTTCATTGTACCAAAACATATGCAACTGAAAAACAATTGAAAATACACACTAATGATGTACATTTACACCTCAAACCTTATAAATGTCCATTGTGCGAACTATCATTTGGTATGTCAATAGCACTCTTCCGACATCGTCAAAAAGTAATACATTAAATGTAATACTAACACAAATACAGTTTTATAAAAAAAGCTTTTTTGTTTCAGGTACACATAATAACCTCAAATGTCCATCACAATATCCTTGCACAGTCTGTTCAAAATCATTTAATATTTATCGTGGATGATAAAACACCTGATATACTTACCTGATGATACTTACTTGATACTTACCTTTACAAGATAGGTGTATGAATACAATTTAGTAAGTCAATTTAACTTTTTCATCAGTGATATAGTTAATTTAAAATATAATATAAAAAATATTATGATTTGGAATACTTTTGGTAGATTTCATTCATATAAAATATAATTTATGTACAATCTCATTAATTGTCAGTGGATTAGGGCTATTGGCGATACCACTTAAAAAAAAACGCACCACGTGCAATGGCCCCACACCAGGGTGGTGTGGAACGATTGCAAAAAACTTGTACACTGACAATTTGGAAAATATATGCGCCAGGACCTAGTAGAGTGGTTGTCTCGGCTGAACAATTATTTTTTTAAGTGATCGCATTAAATCATAGATAATTTGAACTCTTATAAATATTATAATTTCTATTTTTTATTTTACAGCATAAACTGCAATGAACTGTGGATTAGGGCTCTAGGCGATACCACCTTGATAAAAAAAACGCGCTTAGGTGTAAGACCCCTTGGGTAGTGTGGAACATTACACTTATGTTGAAGACGTCTCCATAGATAAAGATCAGAACAACGAGGTCCCTAATCATGAAACCAGTGTTAATGTGTCGGGGATAACTGATAAAAGTATGCAAAATATGTTACTTTTAGAATATAACTATATTGTTTTATATACATGCAATACATTACTTTTAGACAATGATGAATATAATTTTATCTTAATAACATTAATAAATTTAAATTATTATTGGCATGTGTTCCAGAACATTATTACAGGATTACTATTAGATCTGTTAAATAAAGAAAATAAACATTTACAAAATATTGTTAATATTTATTATATTTTATAAAATATAATTTCACATATCATAATTAAAAATAAATACATGTTATAAACATTATGCCAAATTATTTATCTGTGGGTATCCTACATAAATAGTCAATATTTTTTGTAGCATTGACATCATGAAATGGTTTTCCTTGTTTTTCTCGGTGTAGACTCTGCATCACAACTGTTTGCAATAATGGGTCTTGTACCGATGGACATAAAAGAAACTTTTAAGTATAATGTGTTAGTAAGTACTTTTCAAATTACTTGTATAAGCGTGTACATCAACATTTTTGTGGCAGTTGGTGTCTCAATTATACTTGTGTACCTGAAAACAAAAATGTTTTAATATAAATGTAAAAATGAAAATTTTGTACTACCACTTTCAAAAACAAAAGCTTTTAACTACAAGCCAGAAGACTTCTATAACAACGTTACAGCAGTGTTAAACATGACAGAAAAAAATCAAATGTTTTCCATTTTAAATTGCTCAAAAAAACAAAAACTACATGATGTAAGACATCTATGTTGTTGATTTATATTATTGTAAAATGTATTATGCATTTTTTTAACATGTATTAACCGTATTTTGTGTTGGTTCACAAAAGGCTACCAAGAATGAGAATGATAACATTTGATCTTGTTCAAATACAATATCAATATGCAAGAAAAACGTTTCATCTAGAATTGAGCAGTCAATAAATATAGTAAAAGAAGATAATATTTTGGTATGTAAAACTATGATTTAAAATACTATAGACTATGCTGTATACTACTTAGTACTTATTCATTTTAATACATTAAAAAATACTTGAGTTTTTTTTATAGGTTGACAAGGTCAATTTAAATTAATATTTTAAATTTATTTATGCATATGACACTCGGCATGAGTTCAATATTTTAAATGATAATAATACATAATTATGAATTTTATAGAGTTCTGAATCACATGCTTCTCATACACAACAGCATTTGTATGATATTGCCAATTTTGTAGTTGACCATGCTTTAACCTGCTGAAATTACCAATTGCTTAAAATTTGCTTGGCGTCCTTCACCTAATTATGCTTTTCCTCAAAAAATTGAAGGGACAGGAAAAATCCAACGCAATAGAAAGTTTAAGTACAATTACTTAGAATTGTATCCATGGCTTGCTTATAGTGAAATAAAAACCGGTGCCTTTTGTAAATGGTGTATTGTATTTGCTTTTTCTGGTGGAGGCATTGGGAAACAGGTACCTATTATTTAAATGAGTGAATGTATTTAATTTATTATTATAATTAAATATAAAATATAAATATAATGCGCCTATCTTATTTATCACTAGACTATTTATGTAAATCAATATAAATTTTTTTACAGAAATTGGGTAAACTAGTCACAAAACCAATGGTAAATTATAAAGATGCTTTGGCTGATCTTCAAGAACATAGTAAAAAAAATTACCATATTTTATCTGACAAGAGAACACATGACTTTTTATCCTATTATGATAGTGGAGGCAAAAAAGGCATAGATGTAGTTCTTAGTGATCATATGTCACAGATAGTTGAACATAATCGTAAAAGACTCATACCAATAATCAAAACAATTTTATTTTGTGCTCAAAACAATTTGGCTTTACGTAGTCATAGAGAATTAGGATCATTGAGTTCATGTGATGTATGAAAAGAATGTCTATCCGGTAAACAAGGACTTTTACGTGCTTTATTATCTTTTCGTATCGAGTCCGGAGATAAAGACCTTGAATCTCATTTTGACACAGCTGCTAAAAACTGTACTATGATTAGCCCTACAATTCAGAATGAGATCATAGAAACAATAGGTGACATCATAAAAAACAAAACTGATAATAGAGTTAAAGCTTCTAAATACTACTCCATATTATGTGACGAAACGACGGATATTAAGAGCAAATAACTATTTGTATTCGTTATGTTGATACATCAAGTTTAATTATAAGAGAAGATTTTATTGGTTTTGTGGATATAGCTTCAACTACTGGAATTTCAATAAAATAAACACTGAAGAATGAACTGGAAAAAGTTGGTTTATATTTTGATGATCTTAGAGGCTAAGGATACGACGGGGGATCCAATATGTCCGGTTAATATAATGTGGTACAAGCACTTATTGTAGATGAACAACCGTTGGCTTTTTATACCCACTGTTTTAGTCATTCTTTAAACCGTTGTCTCTCAAAGGCATGCGAGGTATCTTCAATTAAAAATATGAACGGTATAATTGGTACAATTGCTACATTTTTTTCTTATTCAGCTAAACGTATGTGTTCGAGCGCCTCAGTCGATGTATAGCCAATACGTCTATGAACCGGTCGTGCCGTTCCACCGCCCGTCTAGCATGCTGTCACCGATAAGTGAAAACGCACGTCCGCCGTAGACTCTGTGAAACGTTGACCTAGTTAGTTACCCAACGACCTTTGTCAACGTACGGTCCGTCGTTCTGTCGTTGCGCTGACCGGCTTGCGGTTAAGCGTTGCCTGTGCTTCTGTGATCGCGACTTGATTTGCCGTTCACGCGACGCGTGCCGCCATATCAGCGCCGTAATAATCGCATTATAAATATCCGTTGCCGTAACCTCCATAGGCTGTGTTTCGCCGCTCCGTTAATCGTATTAGTGTCTTTGATACGGTGCCCGGTCGTCCGACATAGATTATATTCACGTGTTGTTCGTGCGACCTGTGGTGATATTGTTATACGGTCGCTGTTTGGCAAGCAGCTGTGAATCGCCGGTAATACGCGTGCGTTCGGTTATGATTATACCGAACCCACACCGGTAGTCTCTGAAATACGTCATCTTAGCCGCCGCACCCAATGATGAGTGCTACGTGTGGACTCAATCGTCAGTGGTCATAGTGTCGCCGTACCTGTTATCAATTCAGAGTTGGCAACCACCAAGTGATCACCAACAGTCGCAGGAGACGCGCGTAATTATTGTCATAATATCTTGTGTTGTATTATTCTTTATCATAATCCGGTGTTGATTATTATTATGATTACCTATTATTACTATCATATGTGTTGATAGTACTATTTATTATTTACTTATTGATTATTTTATGTTATTACTTATACCTTGTATTCCTATTGATTGGTACTGAGGCGCCGGTACCGAGTCACTAGCGAATGATTATATTATTATTATTTCTTGTATATTTCATCAATAAATTATTGTATGTGCCTTGCCATACGTGCACGTTATATATCTCAGAGTATAGTTGATGAGGTCTTAGTCTGAAAATCCTAATATCACACTGGTCCTGGTATTCCTTTAAACTGTTGACTTTCGTTGATGTAGTCAATGAAGCCGACCACTAAATTCGTAGGAGCTTCTTGACTAAACAGTATGGATAAATTAAAACATTTTATTGACGCAGGTAATTCTAATAAAAGTGATCATAATACAAAAAAAAACAAAAATTAAAAAAATTTTGTGAAACACGCTCGGTTGATCGACATGATTCACTTATAACATTTAAAGAACTGTACATTTATATAATTTCTACTCTAGAACATCTGGAGAAATATGATACAAATCCTGAAACGTCAACCAAAGCGTCGTTATATGTGAGTGCTATAACTAAGAGTGATTTCCTTGTCTCTCTGGAAGTAGCTGTTACTTGCTTTTCATATACAATACAATTAAGTCAAGTATTACAAAGTAAACAACAGGACCTGTCTAAAGCTTTAAATAATGTTATGATTGTTAGAGAAGCTTTAGAATCCATTTGAGAAGATGCTGATAAATATTTTAAGGAAATAATGAAAAATGTTACCACAATTGCTTCTGAACTTGAAATTGAAATACGCATGCCTCGAATCTGTGGGAGACAAACTGACCGAAACAATGTCAATGCCAAAGACGCAGAGGAATATTTTAAAATAGTAATATTTATACCATTTCTGGATAATTTAATCTTGCAGTTGCATTCAAGATTTGATAAAAGGCTAGAAACAATTATACCACTAGAAGGACTCATACCATCTAATTTGTCACATTATGATGACCAAGCAATTTTAGCTGCTGCTTCTATTTATGAGGATGACTTTTTAGTTAGTATGAATATATGTTTGAAAGCCGAATTATTCATATGGAGAAACCAATGGAAATTGAGAGAAAATTTACCAGAAACTGCTGTAGAAGCAATTCAACACTGCACAGAACTTTTTCCAAATATAAAGAAGATCCTTCAATTATTTGCTACTCTGCCTGTAACATCCGCTACCCCAGAGCGTACATTTTCGGTTCTTAAAAGACTGAAAACAATTTTAAGAGCTACAATGAATGAAGGAAGATTGAATGGTTTGGCCTTAGCTACAATAAATAAAATGAACTGGAATATGAAAATATAGAAAAAGATATAATGACTGCATTTATAAACAAATCTCCTAGGAGGATGAAAGTTGTAGATTGGACGTAATAATAGTATTAAAAATATTAACCTTATATTTACAAAGTCATTTGCAATAAATAATTATAAATAAAAAGTTGTTAAAATTCATTTCAGCAGGGTGTATTTAGTATTCGATGTGGTCACATAATTAGTATACAAATTATATCTTAATTTTTTTTTTTTATTGAACAGTATGTTCGCGCCGCGATTAAATTGAGCTATCGCGTTTTCCTAATCGCTGTGCGACGGCACCAGTCGTAATCTGGTCTCCCGTCTCCTCCATCCACCACTAAAAATTTTTTTCAAGTGGAAAATTCAGTTGCGTTTTGCACACCGAACAAGCAACACGCAGTTCGCGAGATAGTGCTGACTAAGTTATTACAATTTTTTTTTTTGTTAATGTTTACAATGCAAACCACGGCCTGTCGGACGGATGGTAAGTTTTTATAAACAAATATTTTTTTTAAGTGGGTCACACTAAAACTGACCGAATTGCAAAATGTATGCAAATATGGAGGTCGATTCAAATCTGCCGCATAATATAACAGTTGATGCTAGTATTTGGACACAAATACAAAACGACAATGCGACCTTGAAACAAATGGTAACGGAATTGCGATTAAACAATGAGAAATTACAACTTCAGATTTCTGAAATGAACGCTGGGAGCTCCAAAGAAATTTTGAGCTCGCCAAAAAAAATAATCAAAGTGACGAAAGAAGTAGCGAAAACTTCTGTAAAAGTCCATAAACCACCTCCAATAACAGTATGTGGTGTAAACGATTTTAAAAAATTAATGATTAATTTAAAACTCGAAGAAGCTGAAGGACACGAGCAACAAATGAAAACTTTGGCTAATGGTGAAATTAAGATACTAACAGGCGACGAACACCAGTTTCGACGAACTATAAAAGTATTAGAAGAGCAAAAAGTTGAGTATCATAGATACCAACTTAAAACTGAAAAAAAGTTTCGGGTGGTAATTCGTGGATTACATCCTGAAACTGATCTCTGTGATATTAAAAACGAATTATCCGAGCTAAGTCGACCCTAACAACAAGTTTAGTGATCGAACTATTGTAAGACTTCCATTATTCTTCGTGGATTTGGAACCACAAGCAAACAACAAAGATATATATGATATTAAAAACTTGTGTTATCATATAATAAAAGTAGAGCCCCCAAGGAAAAAAAAAGAAGTTCCACAATGCAAAAATTGTCAACTATTTGGTCACACTCAAAACCACTGTTTCAAAACACCAAAATGTGTAAAATGTAGTGAAGGACATACTTCACTAAATTGCCCTAAGTCTAAGAAATCAAAGGCGAAATGCGCAAACTGTGGTGAAGCACATACTGCAAATTGGAAAGGATGCATCACTTATAAAAATGCAATAGAAAAAGCTCACCCTAAAAAAACTACAGCAGTACAAAGAATACAACAGAAACCTGCGAAACCAGTCACTCAAGAAGTTTCTTTTGCACAGATGGCTAGTTCTTCAAACAAAAATCAAAAGGGTCCACTGATTCAAACCCATACACAACAAAACCAAAATGTACCGTCGCTATCTGACGTTATGTCAGCATTAACAAAATTAAATGAGAAATTGGACAGGCTTGAAAATAGCCAGCCGAAAACCAAAGCGCAAAAGAAAAAGAAATGAGTAGAACGCTTCGAATCATAACATGGAAAGCTAATGGGCTTGTACAACGAAAACAAGAACTTGAACATCTTATGAATAACGAAAAAATTGATATAGCTTTAATTTCAGAAACTCACTTCACAACGTGGACCACTCTAAAATTACATGGCTATCGAATATATACAACAGAACATCCGAGCAATCGTGCTCATGGAGGAACTGCAGTAATAATAAAAGAAACAATTAAACATTATGAACTTGATAAACATCCTCAAGAATATTTACAGGCAACTAGTGTCCATATCAATGACGGCAACAATGATCTAACTATCTCTGCAATTTATTGTCCACCAAGACATAAAGTAGATGACAAAAAATTCATTGAATTCTTCCAGACACTCGGTAGCAGATTCATTGCTGGAGGAGATTATAATGCCAAACACACATTTTGGGGATCGAGATTGATTACCACCAAAGGGCGGGAATTGTTCAAATCAGCAAATACAATTAAAGCACAATTCATTTCAACTAGAAAACCAACATATTGGCCGACTGACCCAAATAAATTACCTGATCTTATTGACTTTTACGTAATGAAAGGAATTTCATCAAATTATACGGAAGTTGAAGGACTACTAGAACTTACGTCAGATCACATTCCTGTGCTTCTCTCATTAAGCTCTGATATGATAATGAAACAAAAAAAAATGTCTATAACAAACAAAAAATCAAATTGGGACCTATTCAGAAATACTCTCGAAGAAAAAATAATACTTTCAACTCGATTAAGAACAATAGCAGATATTAATATTGCCGTAAAAAAAATAACCTATGACATTGTTAGTGCGGCGAAAATAGCAACTCTGGTAGCTATCAATGGTAATCACCAGTTAACTTACCCACTAGAAATAAGAAAACTAGTCCAACATAAACGTCGAGCGAGACGAACATGGCATAGTACACGGAACCCAACGGATAAAACGGAATGGAACCGAGTAAGCAAAATTCTTCATGACAAAATCAAAAAAATGAAAAATGAAACATTCAAATCATACTTAAGTGGTCTCACTGCGACGGATAATACTGATTATTCATTATGGAAAGCCACAAGACTCATGAAGAAGCCCCGTGTTCAGATACCACCACTCCGCAAAGAAGACGGCACCTGGGCACGAAGCGAACAAGAAAAAGCCGAAATATACGCTCGGCATCTTGAACACGTATTTATGCCAAACACTATTGACTCTGAGCTTGACACCTTGCAATGCCAATCTCTTAATGCAGCACGTGAAAAAATCAAATATTTCTCACCGTTGGAAATTGCAAAAGAAATAGATAACAACTTAAACCCAAAAAAATCACCAGGCTATGATGAAATTAGTCCAAAAATACTGAAAGAACTTCCAAAGAAGGCTATCATTCATCTTACACACATATACAACGCTATTTTGCGCTTGGAATACATTCCAGAACAATGGAAACGGGCACAAGTTATTATGTTGCTCAAACCAGGAAAACCACCTGAAAATGTCACATCATACCGACCGATATCACTCCTTCCAAGTTTATCTAAACTTTTAGAGAATCTTCTGTTCAAACGCCTAAAACCGATTATAGAGGAAAAAAATCTTATACCAGAACATCAGTTTGGATTTCGCAACAAACATTCAACAATCGATCAAGTACATCGAGTTACTAATGTGATTAGTAAAGCTCTTGAAGAAAAAAAGTACTGCTGTGGAGTATTCCTTGACGTAGCTCAGGCTTTTGATAAAGTCTGGCACAAAGGACTCCTCATCAAACTGCGTGATCAGCTGCCACATACCTGGTGTGCACTTCTTGAATCATACTTGACTGACCGTCAATTTCGAGTCATACACGAAGAAGCGATAACCGAATGGAAAGATATATCAGCTGGAGTACCGCAAGGTAGTGTTTTAGGACCTATCTTGTATTTACTCTATACGGCTGATATACCAAACGACGATAACACAACATTAGCTATGTTTGCCGATGATACAGCAATTTTGTCAAAACGTAATAGTCAGCTTACTGCAACCAATAACTTACAGAGGTCAATCGACAATATCTTTGCCTGGACAAGACGTTGGAAAATTAAGATTAATGGCGATAAATCGGTGCACGTTAACTATACGTTACGCAAAACCGAAACCATCCAAATAATATTGAATCAATCGCCAATCCCACAAAAAAATTCAGCAAAATATCTTGGAATGCACCTTGACTCTCATCTAAACTGGAAACACCACGTCCGTCAGAAAAAAATTCAGATTAAAGAACAAATGCGAAAACTTTATTGGTTAGTCGGACCTCACTTCGAGTTAACCATAGAAAACAAACGTCTACTGTATGTAGCAATTATAAAACCGATCTGGATATATGGCATTCAATTGTGGGGTTGTGCCAGTAAGTCTAACATCGATGTAATACAACGCTGTCAAAATATTGCACTTAGGACCATCACTGCAGCCTACCGGTTCGAAAGAAACAATGCAATTCACCGTGATATGACGCTGCCTACAATAGCTGACGAAATCCAAAGGTTTGCTCGCAAACACGAGACGAGGCTAGATCACCATGTCAATCCATTGGCCATTCAATTATTAGATAACTCCAAGGATATCCGACGTCTTAAGCGTCTGAAACCATACGACTTAGTTTAAGATTTTAGATTAAGGCAGGAGACACTTCATTGGAAGTGACTCCATCAACGTGTAATATACATATATATTTTATGTCAAGTATGTAAAATATGTGTAATTGTCAAACATATTTATAAAGACCTTTGGGTCGTTTAAATAATAAAGCCCCAGAGCATTATAAAAAAAAAAAAGTGGAAAATTCTCCCTTGGAGCACACTGATTTACCGCGTAACACAATACAGTGATTGCACAAGATTGTCCACCTATTTGCCGCTTACACAAAAATATTTACCGTATCAAATATTTTTTTTTATTAGATTTTCAGTTTTTTTTTTTAAATTTTTATAAAAAAAGTTTATTAAATGATTTATTCTTTACTTGAAATATTATTTTTATAAAAATTAGTGATATTTGATTGAAAAAATAAGAAAAAAGAAAATCTAATAAAAAAATAGTTGATACAGTAAATATTTTTGTGTAAGAGGCAAATAGACAGACAATTTTATGTAATCACCGTATTGTGTTACGCGGTAAATCGGTGTTCTCAGAGGCGAACATGGGGCTAGGTAAATTGAGTCCGAGATAAGTTTGGTACATTTTGAAAGCGGTAAATTGAGTCCCGGGGAAAAATAGGTAGTAGGTTAGTTGAGTCCTGGAAAAATAAGGCAGTAGGTAATTTGAGTCCCAGGGGGTCAATTCTTGAACTCGCTCGAGATCAAGCGAAAATTAGTAGTATACGACAATAGTCGTATAATATTATCGTATACGCCTTCCCTTATTCGTTTATGCTTATTCTTGAATACCACTCGACAATTAGTTGTAGCATACGATAAATTCTGTCGAATAAAAATGTGGTTGTCGTGTAACCACTATTGGTTTACTCATTATCACTGAGATAAAAGTTGTTGTTGATGATAACAGTTTACATATGATAATAATAATACATAATATGATGATAACAGTTACCTTACGGCTACAGTTCTGTGGTTAAATTGAAAACGAACTTAGTGTTTAAAAGTTATAAGTTATTTAAAAGTGTTTAAAAGTGTTTAACTTAAACTATGGCGGACGTTAAAGGTCGTGCGTCAATCGATCAAATGATCGCATTAAATGGATTTTTAAAATTAGACCCACAGCTTTTGTCTGGCAAATTCAGTGCATCATTTACCTTCAAGACAGCACAAAAACGTTGGGAGGAAATCGCGAACGCACTAAATGCTATGCCCGGTGCAGTTAAAGACTGGAAAAAATGGCGCAAAGTGAGTAATTAATGTTTGTATTACATATTTAGGTAAATAATAATTACACGACGATTACTGTACACTGAAGTGCAGTTAACTTATTAAAAAACTAAAAATAGTAATTATAAATAATATTTTTATACTTTATAGACCTTTCAGGATAACCGTACTAAAACCAAAACAAAAAAGTCAGCTATCTTAGCTGCACAAAGGAGTACGGGAAAAAACACACCTATCGTCCCATTGACCACATTAGAGAATGATACATTAGAACTTATAAATTCAACCAGCATAGAAGGTCACACAGGATGTATGGTATCAAACGTATCGTTTTCATTTGATATCGATGATGAAGTAACAGAAGCACAAGAGTACATTGAGGATAGCACAATAGTACTTACACTATTAATCATAGAGAAACCCGTTAATGAAGATTTTATTGCAAGTCCTCCATTGTTCCCATCACAAATTTCCCCATTAAACGACTCTTGTACACAGGTGATTGAAGAAAGCAATGGTAATAATGAATCAATTAAACATGCGATTAAACCAAAAAAATCATGTGCAGCCAGACGATTGATACAAGGGAATGAAAGTACTGAAAAATTAGTTGATCTTGGTGAAAAAAAAATCTTGTTGAAGAAAAGGTACAATCGGGACAAACTGCAAGTTCTTAAAGACAAAAATATAATTCTTCAAGAAAAAAATATAATTCATCAACGCATAGTTGATTGTCTTGAAAAATTTCTCTAAGGTTTCTCAAAGTACCTATGTTTAGTATTCATTTTTTTGATACAGATGTCATATACCCGCATATACCTATTTAATTAGTTAAATATCCTCAATATATTATAAGAATTAATGTATTGAGATTTTCTTAAATTATGTTACTATTATAATTTTCTTTTTTTACAATGCAGTGTTCTGATAAATTTAAAACTAAATTTGTTATTGCTTGAGGAATTATTAAAACATTGTTATTAGTTATAATATACTATTATGTTCCTCATTATATTATAGGTATTAATGTATTGAGATTTTATTAAATTGTTTTAAAATAATTTTTATTTTTCAAGATTTTTATATATTAATAAAGATAACCTTATTAAAATGTACATTTTTGAACTTAAAACTAAATTTATCTATTTCTATACATATAATTTATGACTGTTGATCGCACATGTTTTCCTTGTATCGAATCATGTCCTTGTTGTTGGATCACATTCGGAAAGTGTTGTTGAAATACACCCATATCTGTTTTAACTAAATCTTCCTCAGTTGGTAATGGTATATTATAAGTTACACACATGTTGTGTAAAATTGTGCATGCATTTATAGTTTGAGTGGCTTTTTTTGGATGGTAGTGAAGAAATCTGTGTTTTAGCAAGCATCTGTAAAGTATTTAAAATATTATGAATCATTATTAATTAGATGCAATAGTAATAATGGTGCTTATTTAAGGTATATACTAATTACTACTATTATTATTGTATTTGATAATACAATTAATTACAGTGGTTGAATTTTATTAATATATAATTTATGTAGGTAACTTAACATCTTTTAAGAATATTCAAGGACTAAGGTTTAGACAAATACAAAAATTAACGGTATCGAGTCCCCTTAAGTTCATTAACAATTAATTTTTATTTTAACAAACCTAAATCTCATTTTCAAAACTCCATTGCATCTTTCCATTAAACTCCGAGTTGACATGTGCTTGGTATTATAATATTTTTCTGCTTCTGTAATTGGGTTATTAATGGGAGTCAGTAACCAAGGGCGTAGTGGGTATCCAGAATCACCTATTTTGTTCATGTATTTGTTGAATTTAAATTTAATAGGTTATCTTTTATAATTGAATCTTCTTCTTATATTATAAAACGTGAAGACGGTGGCGCGTCCAAGTGTCGATTATTTCGTCCCTTGGGTGACTACAGTGTAGCCGCTTCGCCCGAGCCGCATCGCCGTGCCGTTTCCGCCGCCGTTATCATCGCGACCGCGAACAACGGGGCCACCGCCGTTATCGGACGTCCGAATTTTTCGAAATGACGGTTTTCGTTTCGCCTTTTCGACTTTTTTTCACGTTTTCGGTTTTCGTTCGCGTCCCGTCGTCCGAGGTCCGCGTCTCGATCGGTTCGACGGCAAACGGTGCCGCCTCGAGTCGTTTGGTCGCCCGTTATTTCTCCCTTTTTACCGTTATCGGTTTCGTCTTTTTAAACGCCGTCCGTGTGCTGATCGCTCGGCGGACGTCTTTTCGAAGCCGCCGGTTAGTACCCCGATTCGGTCCGCGGCCCGCGCGGTTGCGTTTACAGACCGAGGTCCCCGTAGCCTATATTTTGACATATTATATATATATATATATATATATTAATTAAATCGACGAGAGCCGCGTTGCACGTACGCGCCGAATAGGTTTTATCGCGTACGCGAATCGTACGGAGTCTATCGGTTAAACGACGTGTGATTCGCTTTTCGTTACCGCGAAAAACGGCTTAACAGTAGTTGTTTTCTTACGAAATGTCAACTCGAATAGTAGGTAGGTCCCGTTAGGCGTTAGGCGTAGTAATCCGTAGGTGTGTAGATCGAATCCGTGAGCCGTCGATTTGGCGGTGGCAATGATATCCGTGCGTCGTGGTTTTTTTTGCATTTTTTTTTTCGAATTTTTCATTGGAAACGTTTAAAAAAAAAAAAATTTAATTGGCCGCGAGTCTGTTTCAATGCCATCCATATCGTACCTACGCCTTCTAACAATATATTGCGTGTACGACATTACCGTACGTTATTATGCCGGGTTTACACCAAGCCGACAAAACAGCGACTTTCTGTCTCGCGACGAAATGGAAACATAAATGATAATTATTGTACCGTCGGCTAAATTTTTGCATTTACTACATCACGGGGTGACACACGTCTTATGTATAATACCATATAAGTATATCATTAAATCGGTTGAAAATGTTTATAGAATTATGACTTATTACCGCGGTAACTCGGTTGCATAAAGTTTAATAAATTATTATTCAAGATTATCATCTAGGCAGTGGTTTCAAATGTATTTCGTTATTCAAATGCAAGTCACACAAACAATAAATTATGTCAATTTCATTTCATTTTTACTGCTTAACAATTATTCCAAATTGACACTTTTAAATTCTGTATTTGTAAGTTTTACACTAACGTGCTGCTGCAATAATGTTTTTGTCAAAACAATCTATCCAACTAACTTTGTTTAAAACATAAATGTAGATCATGCAGTCGATAGTTATCGGTGCCTACACTTACTGTTGTAGAGTCGACAACACGTTTGTAACTGCGAAACACACAGGCATATTAACACTTATTGTTTCAGCCTAATCAACATGAATAAACACCGTTCTTCTGTATTTTAAAATACAATTGAAAATGTTGACCGTATTTATGTTGTTTAGGTAGGACTGTGTGGAACTATGTTTCTCTTGCGTAGTTCACACACACAAAGTTATTTATAAGTTATAACTCACTTTTATTTTACCTTTAACAAATTATCAAAACACTTATACATTTCACAGTATGTATACTGTACACTCACACGATACTATACAAGTATCTGATATAAATATTCTGCATAACATAAATCTCACCTCAGACTTATCATATAATATTATAATTTGTTCTACTGCTGTTATTGATTATGGCTTTCTACTGAATTCTTTATTTGTGAGACGTGTACTAGGGATTCCATCATTCCAAATTCTGTAATGGGTGCCTGCACTTAATGTTGTAGAGTCAACAACAAATTTTTTTTCTGCAAAACTCATAGGCACACCAATTAAACGTTCTTCTGTTTTGTTCTACTGCTCATATAAATTACAATTGAATAATATGTACAATAATATGTTGTTAAGGTATAACTGTATGGAACTGTATGTTTCTTTTGCATAGTTCACACACACACACAATAAGCAAGGTTACAGTTATTTATAAGTTATAACTCACATTTATTTTAAATGTGCCTTTAACAAATGAACAGAACACTTATCCATTTCACAGTAAGTTATAATGGACTTTCTTTCATAAATATCACCTCAGCACATTCAAGTAGATTAACAAATATTAAAATTTCATAACTCATCTTATACCAGCTTTGTTCAACTGACTACTGCTGTTATTGATTATGTTGCCTATGATTGTATTAATATTAATTAGGTAAAACACACACACACACCTACAATAAGCTGCAGTGTTACAATTTTAAAGTTACCTAGCTACTCATAACTCCCTAGGTACCATATCAATTTATACATATACGTTTTCTTACACAGTTAATTGTCTGTATATACATAACTAAGGCCGTATTTAGGGGGGAGATACAGGGTACTGTTGCCCCAGGCAGCTGAGAGGGCAGCTAATTATATTTTTTATAATGATTAATGAGACGTATTTTATTATTTTTTTTGCCCCTTGGTGTTAAATTCTTAAATACATACATAAATACATGTTGAGTTCTGCTAAATGGCTTCATCATTCCACATGCTGTACTCTTTTCAATGATCCCTATGTCGTTAGATTATTTCAATACTTTATTTGCCGTGTTGATAGAACTAATTGTACGTTGTAAATGCTTAGGTTAACTTAATATTTGAAATTTGTTTAATAATGTATTGTAGTATAGTAGGCACTGATAATTAATTTCACTATGTTATATAGATTTAAAAAATAATGTGTAATGTATATTTTAATGTTGTTATACAACAATATAACGTTTATTGCTATTATACACTGCGAAAATTCTACTGCTCAAAACAAAATATAATTGAATATTTCTATTGCATAGGTCATACACAAACACACACACTGTGTGTGACAGACAATAAGTAGAGTTACAGTTATTTACAAGTTATAACTCACTTATAACAAAACACTTATACATTTCACAGTATGTTATAATGGACTTTCTTTCATATAAGTACACTGTAGGTACTCACATGATACTACAAGTATCTGATATAAATATTCTGCAAAACATAAATCTTACCCACTAAATGCATACAGTATTATATATTTAGTGTTTAAATTGCATAATGTAGATACAAATACAATACACACACACACACACCAAAGGCTTCAGCCCCTCACATATATTTTCAATCACTGCCTCTTAGAAGTTCTTTACCGCCCTTTATACACTATAAAAATTTGCTAATTGCAAGGCAAGTAAAACTTAAAAATAAGAAATAAAACAATAATGAACTTTTATAAGTATAGGTAACATATTTAATACAGTTTTTACATATTTTATATTCTTATTTTTCTATTTAAAATAATTTCGTTGTCAACAATATAACATCTCTATCAATATGAAGTATTGCTTATTTCGAAAACCGTTCCTTTGACATAATAGTAGATCTGAGGTTATTATTATTTCTTCTCATTGCAAGTAGACGGAATTGACCTGAAGAGTGATAGCCAATTGAATCATTTCAAAAAGATTTGGAACTGTATATCTTTATCTTTAGATATATTTTCTTCGACGGTTAAATATAGTTAGTAACTCATTTCATCATATTTTTCAAAACAATCATCTCACATTTCAATTCATTAGGTATAACTTCAAACAAATATTGATTTATAAGTAATGATGATCCTTCAAAGTTTAATTTTAACAAGTTGTCTATTATTCGTTTTTTCAAAAGTAATCACTTATTGTTTTTTTATAATATAAAGCTTCGCGTGGTTTTTAGGGGGACTTTGAATGTTTTTTTATGGGGCTTACGCATGCCGAATAGGTTTTATTACCTACACAATTCATACAAAGTTAATCGGTTTAACAATATTTAATTCACTATTCGTTAGAGAAAAAAACAGCTTAAGAGTAGTTGTTTTCATACGTTTAACAACTCAAATAGTAGGTAGGTCCCGTTAGGCGTTAGGTTTTAGGAAATTATTATTTAATTTAAAAGTAGATTTTAATTCTAATATATTCGAAATTTAAATTTTGAAGAAATTATTATAATATTGTATAGGTACTAAATTGTGTAGAATTTTAAAACACATTTATTAATACATTTTGTGTACATATATATTAGTTTAAGAATTTTTGATGAAATAGTTTTCCCAGATTTTGTACTTGAAAATCTAAGTATGTTTATCTCCCCCCCCTAAGACAAATTCCTAATTACGCCACTGACATGGCACGCATCACTCCGATCATACTGTTGATAATTATTCACAACTCATATACCTATGGGTGCCACACTTACTGTTGTAGAGTTAACAACACATTTTGTTTCTGCAAAACTCACATGCATATTAAACACTTATTGTTTCAGCCTAATCAACATAAATAAATTAATATAAAGATTATAAATATGCATGTATGAATACACCAATTAAACATTCTTCTGTTTTGTTCTACTGCTCAAAACAATATACAATTGAATATTCCGTATTTTAATATTGTTTAGGTGAATAGTTCACAAACACACACACAATAAGTAGAGTTACTTTATTTTTAAGTTATAACTAACTTTTATTTAAAATATACCAATAACAGATGAACAAAACACATTATGGACTTTCTTTCTTACAAGTACACTCTACTCACATGAGATGCTACAATCATATACCTATGTAATTTATAAATTCACTTAATAGTTAATACATATAGTATAGTACCTACACTTACTGCAGTTACTAACACATAAGCTCATTCAAGTAGATTAACAAATATTTTATAACTCATCTTATAGCAGTTTTGGCTATGGATTGCATTATTGTTAATTAGGTAAAACCATGTTTTAATTGTATTGTACATACTAACGCACACATACACATCTACATTAAATAGTGTTACACAATTTTAATGTTACTCATAACACATTGGTATCTATAGGTACTTTAACTACAAACAGTTAAAACCACCTGTTGTGTTCTGCTAAATGGCTTTCTACTGAAATCTTTATTTGTGAGACGTGTACTAGGGATTTCATAATTCCAAATTCTGTACTCAAGACATAAACATTTCTCACTCCAATCATACTGTTGAAAGTTAATTACATAACACTACATATGGGTGCCTACACTTAATGTTGTAGAGTCAACAACAAATTTTGTTTCTGCAAAACTCATAGGCATATTAAACACTTATAAGTAAATTATTATAAAGATTATGAATATGTATGTATGAACACAACAATTAAACATTCTTCTGTTTTGTTCTACTGTTCAGTATAAAATACAATTGAAAATTTTATGTTGTTAAAGTACCTAATAATATGTTGTTGAGGTATAACTGTATGGAACTATGTTTCTTTTGCATAGTTCACACACACACACACACACACACACAATAAGTAGAGTTACAGTTATTTATAAGTTATAGCTCACTTTTATTTTAAATGTACCTTTAACAAATTAACAAAACACTTATACATTTCACAGTATATTAAAATGTACTTTCTTCCATATAAGTACACTGTAGGTACTCACATGATACTATAAGTATCTGATATAAATATTCTGCAAAACATAAATCTTACCCACTTAATGCATATAGTATAGACTATACTGTACAGTTAACAACACATGAGAACATTCAACAATTTTTGTCTCAAATTTAGTGTCACAAGTAGATTAACCAACATTATGATTGTATTAGTGTTAATTAGGTAAAACTGTGTACATACGAACACACACACACACCACAGCCCCTCACATATATTTTACAATCACTGACTATCAGAAGTTATCCTTTATCCTCTATAAAAATGTGCTAATTGCCAGGCAAGTAAAACTTAAAAATAAAAAATAAAACAATAATGAACTTTTATAAGTATAGGTAACAGATTTAATACAGTTTTTACATTTTATATTCTTATTTTTCTATTTAAAATAATTTCGTTGTCAACAATATAACATCTCTATCAATATGAAGTATTGCTTATTTCGAAAACCGTTCCTTTGACATAATAGTAGATTTGAGGTAATTGTTATTTCTTCTCATTGCAGAAAATGGCCGTTGCAAGTAGACGGAATTGACCTGAAGAGTGAAAGCCAATTGAATCATTTCAAAAAGATTTGGAACTGTATCTTTAGATATATTATAGTAACTCATTTCATCATATTTTTCAAAACAATCATCTCACATTTCAATTCATAAGGTATAACTTCAAACAAATATTGATTTATAAGTAATGATGATCCTTCAAAGTTAACAAGTTTTCTATTATTCGTTTTTTCAATAGTAATCACTTATTGTTTTTTTACTATAAAGCTTTGCGTGGTTTTTAGGGGGACTTTGAATGTTTTTTAGGGGGCTTAGCCCCTACAGCCCCTCCCACATTACAGCGCCTATGACAGACACACACACTTACACCTACACTAAATGTGTTACAACTCACAACTATATCAACTTATACTTATATGTTTTCTTAAACAGTTGTTTGTCTGTACCTACATACATAACACATCGGTACCTAGGTATTTTAACTACAAACAGTTGAGTTCTGCTAAATGGCTTTCTACTGAATTCTTTATTAATTGTAAGATGTGTACTACGGATTTCATCATTCCACATGCTATACTCTTTTCAATGCTCCCTATACTTTAGAACTAACTGTACATCGTATATGCTTAAGTTAACTTATTATTATGTATCACCATGAATTGCTATTAACATATTAATATCATATTTCATAACAATATATTATTCGCATTGTATTTTTTGTTGTCTTAATCATAAGCGTTTTTAGACCTTTGACGCAGAGAGTGCAACCTGGTGCGTACCCAAGGGGCTAATGAGCCCTAGCCACCTTTTTTAAACAATTTTTCTTAATTCATGGTGCCACTTGAAAATGCAACTGCACCCCCCGTGGACACGCCTATGGTCTTAATGTTGTTATATAACGTTTATTACTATATACGCCGTGAAAATTGCTGATTTTATATGTAAGATAAAGCAAGTTATCAGTGGTCAAAAAAGTAGTTCTTCTGTTTTGTTTTACTGCTCAAAACAAAATACAATTGAATAATTTGACCGTATTGATATTGAACTATGTTTCTATTGCATAGTTCACACACGCACTCAATAAAAGGTAGAGTTACAGTTATTGTACTTTTAACAAATGAACAAAACACTTATACATTTTCACAGTATAGTTTATAATGGACTTTCTTTCATACAATTACATAGTACTCACATGATACAAATATTCACCTCAGATGGCTCAGACTTACCATATAATTTATAGTATCTACACTTACTTTTATAAATATGAATGTACAAACTAATCAACTCTTCTTCTTATATCTGTATTTTAACCTAACCGTACTTCAATTGTATTGCACATAGACGCAATTAGAGTAAAAAAATTGGGAAGCCTTCAGCCCCTCACATATATTTTTCAATCACTGCCTTTTAGAAGTTATTTTCCACTCTCTATACCACCATAATATTATGATGTCATGTTACTTTTGACGTTAAGATAATAGTAATGTAATAATAATAATAATGTACCATGTACAAATAATATTTAAAAACAACTGTTTCTGTTTGCTTTTAAAATGCTAAAATGTCAGTTTTGGTTTGACTTTGTGTGATCTGTATAAACGTTGACGGTGTCGATGGCGTTTCCATGCGTGGGTATTTATCATGTACCTACACTATACACTCTTGATGATGTAGGTATTGTTTAGGTATGTTTAACGGAAAATGCGAAAAAGGTCATAAACTGGGAACCGGTTTTGCTGTGCACGAATCAATTATACATTCAGTAAAGGAGTTTAGAGATATAAATCCGAGAATTACAACTTTAACAATTAAAACAGACAATTTTGACATGGTATTAATCAACGCGCATGCTCCAACTGAGGATAAGAATGAAGAAGAAAAAGAGCTGTTTTATGCAACACTAGAAGATACGTTTAGCACGTCAAAAGGTGATATAAAATTAGTACTAGGCGATTTAATAAGGGAAGAGTGCTACAAATCGACTATTGGAAACTACAGCCTACATTCCAGCACCAACGATATTGGTACTAAATTAATCGACTTCGCTTTAGGAAAGGGTTTGGTGGTCAAAAGTACTATGTTCCAACGAAAAGACATACATAAATATACATGGATCTCGCCGAATGGGAGACATAAAAACCAAATTGACCATGTCCTAATAAATAATAGATTCAAAAATAGTATCCTGAATATAAGAACTTTACGGGGAGCTGATATGGACTCGGACCACCTATTGGTTGGTATATGGATGAAAGTAAAAATTAAGAAGTATAAGAAAGGTAATCTAACAAACAAAGGACGTACCGATATAAATAAACTAAAGGACAAACAAATATGCTAAGAGTATGTAGAGTGCTTTCAGAATATTATTAAAAGTAAACAACTAGATATAGAAAGAAACTTAAATGTTGATAAAACATGGGAACATGTAAAAGAAAGCATAAATGAAGCATCATCGAAAGTCTTGGGAAAAAAACTATCGAAAACAAAACCATGGTTCAATACGATTTGTGAAGAAGCTGTACAAAGAAGAAAATTAGCAAGACAAGAGTGGTTAATTGACACTAACAACGAAGTAACACTGAGAAGATTTAGAACTCGCCAAAAAGAAGCCAGCAAGATATTGAGATGTGAAAAGAGAAAATAGGTTCAAAACATATTAGAAACAGCAGAACTCGATTATAAAACACACAGAACTAGGGATATGTATAAGCGAGTGACCTGAATGATCTCAGAGGTGGATACAAAAAGAAAGAAAGATTTCTAAGGGATGATGATGGCTCCCTGATAACTACAAATGAAGAGTTGGCAAAGAAATGGGCTAGCTACTTTGAAAACTTGCTAAACTGTGAAGAACCGAATGAAACCTTTAATTTTAATTTTAATCAGGAAATCCAAGAATCACAGGATTGTGAAGAACCGAACTTGGAAGAAAAAAAATTACAGATAAACATGCTAAAGAATAACAAATCCCCCGGAGAGGATGACATTCAATCAGAGCTCTTAAAGGAAGGCGGAGAGGAAATGGTAATGTGGTTATGGAAGGTAATTCACGAAGTCTGGACAACTGAAAAAATGCCTAAAGAGTGGAAGACAGCGGTGATCTGTCCAATTCATAAAAAGGGAAGTAAACAAGAATTGCCTATTAACAAGAATAAAAACAAAAGCAGAACAAATTATTGGCAATTAGACCGGGGTTTCTATTATTACCTAGGTGGCTTCAGACCGGGAAGATCGACCACAGACCAGATATTTATTTTAAGACAAATATTTCAAAAAATCTGGGAGTTCGATAGAGAAATACCTGTTCTTTTCATAGATTTTAAGAAGGCGTATGATAGCATCCATAGAGAAAGCTTAATAAACATCTTGAGAGAATTCCATTTCCAGGACAAGCTTATAAAATTGGTTGGGATAAGCATTTTGGATACATTTGTCAAAGTTAAGGTTGGAAATACAAACTCAGACCCAATTTTAGTTAAATCGGGATTAAGACAGGGAGACGCTATGTCACCAATCTTATTTAATATAGTAGTAGAGAAAGTCGTAAGAGAGATGAATATTACACCGCAAGAAGGAGTTAAATTCCAGGAATCGTCCATAGGACTTCTGGCTTATGCAGATGATCTGGTGATCATGGAGGATTCACAAGACGGACTAAAAGATTTATTAAACCGGCTGGAGAAAGCAGCACTGAAAGTTGGACTCCATATCAATGAGGACAAAACGGAATATATGGTAGTAGGAAGACGAGACACTATAAGATTATATCCAACTCTTAACATCAACAACCGAAATTTCAAAAGAACAAGACAATTTAAGTACCTAGGATCCATACTTTCAGAGAGAAATGAGATCGAAATAGAAATAGGAACAAGAATTCAGTCAGGAAATAAATGCCTTTATGGTCTTGCGAAATTACTGGGATCAAGATCACTTTCAAGAGAGTTAAAATTACAATTATACATCACATTAATACGACCTGTTATTACTTATGGAGCTGAGGCGTGGCCATTAAGGAAAAGTGATGAAAGAAAACTCTTAGTTCTGGAAAGAAAAATACTGAGGAAGATCTTTGGACCAGTAAAGGACAGGCTTAGTGGGGAATGGAGAATAAGGAAGAATGATGAACTAGAGACACTCTTTCATAAACCCAGAACACTTACTCGAAACAATAAAGAACAAAAGATTGCTTTGGGCTGGGCATGCCTGGCGTAGTCAAAACCCACTCATACGTATGGTACTGGAGGAGAACCCTAATGGAAAAAGACCGCTGGGAAGACCACGTCGGAGATGGGAGGATGGAGTTAGGGATGATGTGAAAGCATTAGTTGGAGGAGAAGATTGGAGATTACAGGCATCGAATAGAGAAAACTGGAGGCAAGGATGTATGTCGGGATGGTCCTAGTGGCCGAGTTTACCGAAGAAGAAGAAGAAGGTATGTGTGTAATTCACTTTATGTCATTGGCACGTCGGACATTTTTACGTTCATTCTTACCAACACAAGTAGTCCGTCGGTTTCATTTCATTGTTATTGGTAATTTTTAACATTTATCCTTTAATTTGTATTGTTTTAGTGCACTCGACAAAAATGACAGTGTGGCTGATTAATTGATTAATTATGATATTGAGATATTGTATATGATATTATATTTTACGTTTCATGTGGGTCGACTTTTGATTACCGACTCTCTAATACGAATTGATAGACGCTCGAACACGGTTTTCAAATATTGCCGCCTTCGATGGGTTACCACAAAAACCTTTTATTATAAATCCACATATCGCGACGTCAATCGTATTACCTACTCATATCGTCTACCATTATGGTAGTGCAACATTACAGGCGCTATGTACAAAATTCTAACCATATAGTCTCCGACATCGGTATTCACTTGACGTGACTGACTTGCTAGACATTTAAATACGGCATTCGGCTTTACGCTTTTCGTTTCGACATTCATAACAGCACAAGACTGGACCGTATCGACTGTTGAACTGGGATTTCAAATTTGCCGCTTTCGAAACGATACCTCCACGCCTCATCATAAATCGTTATCACCTGCTACGACTTTTGATTATTGATTGACCGGCGAGTACAGCAATGATTTTAATAATTCAAACGACTCTGTCTCCGCCATCGGTACCCACTTTTCACCGACCAAGGGGGTCTGGGGGTCTCCCCCAGCTAGCACGGAGGGCTAGTTCTTATATTATAAAACGCTAAGACGGTGGCGCGTCCCGGTGTCGATTATTTCGTCCCATAGCGAATCACCAATCACAAAATTCGACGGCGATTCCCGCTTATCGCTTTTCGCCTTTTCCGATGTTTGCGCGTTACTGATAACGGACGTGCGATTCTCGGCGGCGGGTGCCGAGATTTTTGCTTTTCGCACCCCGTACTACCGTTTTCGACCTTTTTTCGGCCCCGTTCGAGCTCTCATTGCGTTCCCCGCGAGTTTTTACCTTCCGCCGTCCGCCGGGGCCGAGACGTCGATCGCCAGAACCGTCGCCGCCCGTCGTCCGTCGCCCGGATTTCCAGACGTTTTAGTTTTTCCCCGATCCGTTTCGTCTCTTTAAAGGCCGCGAGTGCTTTTTTTCGGTTCGCAGCCTTCCCCGCCGTCTTTTACGTACCTACGCCTGTACACGATTTTGTTTGAATTCAATAAATCACATTATTATAATATCGCCTTGCGTTTGTCGTTTTTTCCTTTAGTCGTAAGACAGTGTATCGCATCAATATAACGTGTGTTGTTATAGACATACAGAAGGATGTACTGTCACGCGTACTACATAATTAACGTGTACCGTGCCCATAGGTTGGTCGGGGACACAAATCGTATAATATTATAATTTGTTCTACTGCTGTTATTGATTATGGCTTTCTACTGAATTCTTTATTTGTGAGACGTGTACTAAGGATTCCATCATTCCAAATTCTGTAATGGGTGCCTACACTTAATGTTGTAGAGTCAACAACAAATTTTGTTTCTGCAAAACTCATAGGCATATTAAACACTTATAAATAAAAATTATTATAAAGATTATGAATATGTATGTATGAACACACCAATTAAACGTTCTTCTGTTTTGTTCTACTGCTCATATAAATTACAATTGAAAATTGTATGTTGTTAAAGTACCTAATAATATGTTGTTGAGGTATAACTGTATGGAACTGTATGTTTCTTTTGCATAGTTCACACACACACAATAAGCAAGGTTACAGTTATTTATAAGTTATAACTCACATTTATTTTAAATGTGCCTTTAACAAATGAACAGAACACTTATACATTTCACAGTAAGTTATAATGGACTTTCTTTCATAAATCTCACCTCAGCACATTCAAGTAGATTAACAAATATTAAAATTTCATAACTCATCTTATACCAGTTTTGTTCAACTGACTACTGCTGTTATTGATTATGTTGCCTATGATTGTATTAATATTAATTAGGTAAAACACACACACACACACACACCTACAATTAGCTGCAGTGTTACAATTTTAAAGTTACCTAGCTACTCATAACTCCCTAGGTACCATATCAATTTATACTTATACGTTTTCTTACACAGTTAATTGTCTGGATATACATAACTAAGGCCGTATTTAGGGGGGAGATACAGGGTACTGTTGCCCCAGGCAGCTGAGAGGGCAGCTAATTGTATTTTTTATAATGATTAATGAGGCGTATTTTATTATTTTTTTTGCCCCTTGGTGTTAAATTCTTAAATACATACATAAATACATGTTGAGTTCTGCTAAATGGCTTCATCATTCCACATGCTGTACTCTTTTCAATGATCCCTATATCTCATTTGGTAAGCGACGTTAATGTTCCGCTGCTCTTATGTGTTGTTTATGTTTTAAAAAACAAATAAACATGTAAGTATTTAATGCACAACAATATATATTGTAATATGTAGTACATGACTTATATTTTTTAACAAAACACAATGTATTCGTATTGGATGACTATGATCACCTTTAAAATGCAATATTTAATAGTATTTGGAATACATAAATATATATATTATATATGATTTGATGAAAACAATGGTGTGTGTAAGTATTCATATATTGTAAAATAAGTGCATTATGCAATAATTTATAAAACAACGGTATATATATACACGAGAGGTAAGAATATATGATTTATAGAATTCACATATGTATTCAATGGGTTAAATGGAATATGATTCATTATTAATTATATCAAAAAACAGCTTAACAGTAGTAGTTTCCACAGAAATTAACAACTCGAAGAGTAGGTAGGTCCCGTTAGGCGTTAGGCGTAGTAAACCGTAGGTGTGTAGATCGAAACCGTGATCGTCAATTTGGCGGCGGCAATGATAACCGTGCAGTGGGTGTTTTTTTGCATTTTTTTTTTCGATATTTTTCAAATTTCTCATTGGAAACGTTTTAAAAAAAACAAAAATTTAATTGGCCGCGAGTCTGTCTGTATCGTACCTACATCTCAGTAGTATAAAATAGAGAATTCAATCACAAGATCCTCATCCTCCTCCTCATCCTCATCCTCCTCCTCATCATACGCCACCACCACCACCACCACCACCTCTCCTACTCACCGCTCGCCCATAGGTGCCGCCGTCCCACCACCACCACACCACCATATCCCCACCATCACCACCACCACCACCTCTCCTACTCACCGCCCGGCCAAAGTTGCCGCCGTCCCACCACCACCACCCACCCGGCCATAGGTGCCGCAACCGGTACACCGCTCCTCATCCTCATCATACACCACCACCACCACCTCTCCTACTCACCGCCCGGCCATAGGTGCCGCCGTCCCACCACCACCACCACCCGCCCGGTCGTTGGTGCCGCAACCGGTACACCACTCACCGCCCCACCACAACATCCAACTACTCGACGCCACCGCCGCCGCCGTTGTGACGTATAATATTATTATTATCAGTGGAAATAATGCAAAAATTTATTTCGATTGTCCAGGACTCGACCTCGAATCCCTTGCCTCACAGACGACTGCTATAATACCACTGGTCCACCAGACCAATTATGTGCATATTATTAGCCATTTAAGTGAAGTATATTTAATTATAGGTACGCTATCACATTCCTGCGAGCAGTTCTATACCCTAAACAGATATCACTTAACACATTACTGTGAACAAAATACCGTGAACTTAATATTATACAGTTTACGAGTAGGTACTATCTGTAATTTAATATTACATGAATATAACACAGCGGTTACAAGTCCGATCTTTGGGTACTAACTGTTATATTTTCTAGTAATGTACATCTATATACGCATACTCATCAGACTTATAATACCTTTATACCTATATTGTTCCACGCACACGCGCGCGCGCGCGCGCACACACATACACACACACACACACACACACATTATCATGTGCATTATAAGACATTATATTTACTACTTATTATATATACTAGTATACCGGCCATAGATGCCACTACTGGAACCACAGCCACCGCCACCACCGCCACCACATCCCACCGCTTCCCGCCCACCCATAGGTGCCGCCGTCGGTACACCGCTCCCCGCCCCGCCTCCACATCCCACCTCCACCACATCCCACCGCTCCCTGCCCAGCCATAGGTGCCGCCGTCGGACGTGACGTGTGATATATGGAAATAATGCAAAAATTCATTTCGATCGTCCGGGATTCGAATTGCCACGGTATACATATATAAAACACTCATATTAGGTATACTTGATATAGTCTCCCACTACAGAACCCTTTCCCCACTATAAGTTATTATCCTCACCATACTCGAAACAATTAGTTAATAATTCAGTGTATGAACATTCAGTCTTAGTTTTGTTTTAACAGTGTCAAGTCGCGAGTTTTATAACAGTGTTATTATGAGTGGATCAATCAGTGAAATGAATCGGTTGTACAAATATGTTGCGCCTACATCTCCGACTGAACTTATCGATTGCACTAATTTTACAATCGATTTTGAAAACCATAAATTTTTAAACGTTGGTTTCGATTCAAAAGATGAGTTCAATATCGTCGTGCAAATAATTACACCGTCGCGCTATGTAAATATTTCTCCAGACTTCTTGAGGCGTATTTACTCAGTGATGGGCCATGTTTTATCTTACATTCTGGATACTACTGTACGTTATAAAAAAATTATTTTTTTGGAAGATGAATTTGTATTGCTCACGAGTATGGTATATAAGGGAGAGCATGTTTTGGTCATGGAGTCTATAAAAATAGACGGATGTAGAACTATATTAAATCGAAGAGATCTTATGACAATTCAAGATTTAGAGAGCACAATTCTTGAAACCATAACAATGAAAATCGCCATCACACGACCTATTATTTTAAATCAAATCGATCAAATAACCGACTACCTTAAAACCGATTTTAATGTTGATAAAGCAGCGAAACTTGAAGAAGTAGTTTCAATAACAAAAGGAATTCATGCCGAATTAATCACAAGCCATATACCGAAAAACAAACAGAGTTTCATACATCAGATAAAATTACTCGCAACTGAACAGCTGGCTATCAAATGGATGGAAAGCTGAATAACTCTATAAATGTATGAAAATTTATTTAAATATTTCGATAGTTAAAATTTTCGTATCATGATTACTTATTTTTATTACAGAATAAAACGGAAGCTTTTAACGTTGACATATCGCCACCAAGATACTCAATTTTGTCACCGTCGATTATACATGACGAAAACGATTTATCACAGTCACTGGTAACTTAAAAATTAAAAAAAAAAAATATTTTTCTCGAGTTAACCGTTATTTTATTTTTAGGGTGCTGACGAGGAAAGGGGGTTTCGAGAATACTTTTCAACACGTTCGAGTTTACCAACGAGGGCACCAATTCGGAAAATCAAACCTATGGTAATACACACATTATTTACTTGATAAACGGATATTGATAAATTTTTATTACAGGCTGTTGACGAGAACGATGGGCCGACTTACTTTAACAGATTTTCACCATCCCCAGCATCTTTGTTTGACTAAACAGACGGCAAGTCTCAATCAACTCAGAGGAATACGAAATTAATTTTTTATTTAATAATATCTTATTAATGATGATAATAAATATTCTTTATATCATAACATGTGTGTTATTCATTTCGTTATACATATCCCCACCATAAAGGATAGAGTAGGGATTAATCCCCGCTCCACACGGCAGCACTGCATAAAACGTGTGACACGAGCATAGGACAAGTCAGTCGTAACCCGCTCTTCAAGAAGTGACAATTTGTGCGTTTGATCCATCATAATGGCTAGTCAACTTATCGACTGTTCGACTTTTTTCGTGGACGATAATATTTTTATAAATATAGGTCTAGATCCGGATTTTTTGTTAAATTGTGTTGTATGTATTACAAGTAACATGCAATGTGTAAAAATGAGTGTGGACTTATATGAATCGCTTAATGTATTACTTAAAAACATCAATTTTTCACTACCATCACATTTACTATTAGAGGAGTTTAAATTGATGTCAATCGAAGAATGCAACGGCAACAACATACTGTCAATCAAATGTTTGCTTCAAGACCAGAATGTGCAGTTGACAAAAGGGAATGTTGCAAGGATCTTACAGTTAAGTGGTGCCATTGAAGAAGTTATTCAGATTAAAACAATGTACACACGGCCCACTGCATTGGATCAGGCATGTAAGATTTCAATGTTTCTCGGAAAGGAAATGCCGTTATCTAAAGATACAGCCATAACCGATGTTGAAGATTATTTGAACCGCATCGAAGTTAGGAAACTGAAAGAATGTATTCCAGTCGCAGGTACTTGCTTAATAGCAGATTTGAAAATCAAAGCACTCAAACAATTAGCAAGAGGCTGGTTATCTTATTCGGCAAAAATTGAGGTAATACAAACATATTTTTGCATATTATTTTATACTAAACAAAAACATTTTTTTTTTTAGCCTGAAGTCAGCAGACCTAAGACAAGAGCATTCGTAGCACGTGAAAGGGAAATAGCAAGCCGTAGATTGAGTTTTGGAAAATAATTCATTATGTAATATTTTATTGTGACTTTGGTACATTAATAAAAAAAAAAAAAAAAAATGTTATATTTTATACTTACATTTTTATTGTGGCTTTGGTCGATGATAATAAAAAACAACGTGATGTTTAAAAAATGTATTTTTATTTACAAACTATTTACAATTTCCTTACATCGCCATTAAAAGGGTTATAAGTTATAATTTGATCGTGTAAAATGAGACAATAAGCTGCAGTCTTCGCTGGAATGGCTTTGCCTGTTTCGAACTCGATGCGTAAATCAACAGTCGACGATTTTACGTTGTCGTTTTGTCGTGATAAATCTACGACTATGATTGGTACGTATTGTTCAAAAATGGTTTTTGACAGTAGAGGCTCACTATATTCTCTATCGTAGTATGATTTTTGGAAATCTGTATATGCTTTATATAAAATGGCCGTAACGTTGTTTGTGAAATCTGAACGGAAATCTTCGTATGGATACACTTCAGAATTTAGATGTATTTTAAGGTTTTTCAGGTAACAGTGATCGAATCGTCCAGACGGATTAAATAAATTATTTTTTCGATCTGTTTGAAAGCCAATTAATGCAAATCTGGGTTTTTCGAGCAAACTGCTCAATTTAACCGTCCACGAATGAGAAGTGTTCTGAGGGAGAACCGGATATTCGCACAAGTCCCAATTTATGAACGCACACGAAAGTGGTTTACGAGAGTCTAATACTTTTAGTAATTTTATTTTTTCTTTGTCGCTCACCCTGATAACCGGCATCTTCCAAATAATTTTACTCAGCTCAATCACTACTTTTTTGAGTTTTTCTTTATTGTCATTCGCAGTGGTCTCGGAAACGTACAACGCATCAGAGTCCGTAGACGATCTGTTTAAAATGATTTGTTGGTTGCAGTTGAGTAGTATTTTTTTATAATCTTCACAAAATCCTAACAAGTGTTTGAGCGGGATACAACCGGCAAATTTGTTATTTAACGCGAAATTTTTATTTTCACTGACATTCATTTCTACGTCCCAAGCGGCATTTTTTAGATTGTTCAATTCATTCGGTGTGTGTGAGCAAAACCCTTTAAGACTCGATGATATTCCAGGAGATTTTAATTTTTGTATTTCAACACCGTTAATTTCATACCGGATTTCAGAAAACAAAAACGCCAAACCATTATTTGTAAAATTAATTTCGTTCGCATGTGATGCAATATCTGCCGGTATATTTAATTTACCTTCAATATAGAGATAGCTCTCGCAGGGGAGAGTGTAAGCGTCCATATTTTGAATGGATATTCTAATTTCGTCGTTATTGGATAAAGCTGTCGAAGAATAGGGGAGGAAAGAGTGGTACTGCATTTGAGTTATTTTGCATTCATCTTCATATCCGCCGGCCACGTCCAAATACATGTCATCCATGATTATAGAACTTTTAAAGACCGTAGAAATGATAGATTGTTCTTTGTTAGTTTCTTTACAATCAGCGTACGTCTCGACGTATTAATCTTGTTAGTAGAACTGTAGCGACTCTTGATAGCATTTCTTTTTATATAGCTGTTGAACTTAATAGCCATTTTAATGTTTAATTTGTATACGAACTGTGATTGGCTCCCCTCTTAAATTGATCAAATTATTATCTTGATCTCTTAGTACTATATTCACTTTACATATAGACGAAGAATTAAGCCGGTAGAAAACTAGATGTTTTGGGACTTCTATGATTTTATGTCCAGGCGGTGAAGAAGGGAAAAACTCGTGTATAGTCTGGCTCGGTATACCATTACTGAATGAACCAGAAATTAGATTGCAATCTATTTTTATACAGTTAACTTTCATTATGTTGACTATCCGTTCAGATTCGTGTAGTGTCTTGGCAGAATAAACTTTATTCTCAAACCCTAATATTTTCGATATATTATGTTCAATAGTGAAATCAACATCATGACTACACGTCATCGAGCATTTCAATGTGCTTCCATCGGCCTTGAGTTGAAACAAAGTAACATGATTCGGTAATAGTTTTTGAATCATCGACTCCAAGTTAATTATTTCGTACGATCCCGTAGGTATAGTCACAGTCACACATTTTCCGAGTGAATCGTGAAAACCTATTGTATTGCAATCCGGTTCTACGTTTGGTATAGAATTATGTGTTTGCAGGCTTAAAAGACACAGCTGAGAGGTATTTTGTACTTCTAACGGCGGGAAAATATCACAAGACATTTCGCTGGAATTACCGTTTAATGTTATCGTGTACATGATAAAAATTTCAAACACAAATGACCACAATTATATGTGTTATAACGTTGATGCCTAGTGTAATTATATTGTATTTTAAATCCACTGAGGTACGATTGTAGTTCCAGTGGTGGTGGTAGATTTCCAAAACTGTCGTAATATTCTACTTGTTTTCCGATTTTCTTATACGCTACCCAATGAGTTCCGGTACTTTTTTCAACGTCCAAATTGATTACAGCCGATTCTTTATGCTAAGCACGTTTAGGTAACCTATCTCTGGAAAACACTCCGATGAAATGAGGTATTTTCATTATGTGCGCGTGTTTTATAATTTCATAATCGTACAAAGCTCTTTTGGGTAACGTAGTAATTAGTTTTTTTTCCTTTTTACGGTTTTCTTCACAGATTTATGGACTCCCTTTCTTTTATACGAACTACCTCCTTGTGAAGAGAGATATAGTCCTTTACCTTTCTCGATCTTATACGAGCCACCTTTATTAGGGGCGAGGTATACACCTCTGCCCAAATGTGTAGGTTCATTTCTATTGAATTCGCTAACGGTCTTCACGACGTTAGCAATACCCCCCGTCAGCGCTCCGAGTGCGGATAAACCGGCAAAAATTGGTATCAGTGGTAACATTCCTCCAGTTTTCGGTAAAGGTATAACACGAGGTACCCGAGCTTTCTTGCTGTTTTTAAGAAATATTTTTTTAGCTGCCACAAAACATTTTTTTGTTAATTTCATCATGTTTTTTTCTTTCATATTTTTTTTTAATACATTTTTAGCTGCCTTGACTGCTGCGTTGAATCCACATCCAGCACCCATTTTTCGTTTTGCCTTCATGCCAGTAGTGACCAACCACGCTGCTGCCTTTTCTTTTAAATTAGAGTCTTTTGACTTGAATCTATTCCAAGCCTGGTTTTCTAATATATAATCTGCTTTTTGACGATCAGTCAAAGAGTTGCTGTGATCATAAGCGATATCGTGTTCTTTACACAACGAGTCTAGGGGGTTGATACCTTTATCGCCGCGATCTAATCGTTTTTTCAATTTTGTACCTGGGCCGCAGTACTGATAACCTAAAATTATGAGTCGATTATATTGAATGTTATGTGTGTTGTATGGTTTATAATTACCCGGTAAATGAAGTTCAAATGGTAATTTGTTTATAAGAGTGTTCACGATACCTCCGCCTTTATTCTTGTTGTTTCTTCGAACGGGTGACATCGTGTAATGATTAGATTACAGAGATTACCCAAGTATTTATAATGAAGTTTGTAGATCAAGAAATAAAACTCACAGTGGAAAATGTCGACCCGCCTACGAGTCTCCAATCGAGGCGTGGGAAGCTTTTACCGAATACTTGTCGTGCTTTAGTTGTCGGGCCTTCCGGATACGGCAAGACAAATTTGATTTATGCTTTATTGACTAACATCAATGGTATACGTTTTCACAACGTTTATATATACTCGAAAACACTCGATCAACCTAAATATAAAATGCTTTGTGAAATTTTAAAAGATGTAGAGGGCGTTCAGTTATTCACTTTTCACGAAAACGACGAGGTTATCCCACCAGAAAAAGCATTACCAGATTCTGTTTTTATATTTGACGATATTTTATGTGAAAATCAAAATATCGTACGTTCTTACTACACGCGTTGTAGACACAACAATATCGACGTGTTCTATCTAGCACAATCATTCGCTCGCATACCCAAACAACTTATTCGAGATAATAGCAACATGATTATATTATTCAAGCAAGACGAGACTAATTTAAAACACGTTTATATGGAACACTGTTCGGGTGATATGAACTATTCTGAATTTAAAGAGTTTTGTACTTTGTGTTGGAGTAGGGGGAGATTTAATTTCGTCGTGATAAGTAAAGACTGTGAACGTGACAACGGACGGTATCGACACGGTTTCGACACATTTGTCGTTGTATAAAACAATGTAGTTCATTCTCAACCATGGAAGACAGAAGTGCAGTGTTGAACGAATTAGTTATTGCCAAGAAAAACATTAAACGTAAATTTGAAGCATTGAAAAGAGGTGAAGCTGATATTCAATCTTATGTAACGCAAACATTTAAACCAATAATCGAACCGTTGAACAAATTACAAAATTCCGAAGCCGGTAATAATGAAATTATAGCTGAAGGTACCCCATATATAGCATCCGATAGCCAGTCTGAAATTTTTCGTACATTAGAAGAAGAGGAAAAAGATAAAATATATGGTCCAAAAAAATATTCTAATGGAAAAAGCAAGTTAGGTCAAGAAGAAGTAAAATTCAAAAACAACGCAATAATTATCAAAGATACGTCTTATCAGCTAACGCCTGGACTTGTTGAGTTATTATGTTTCAGATATCCAATGCAATATACTGATAATGATTTAAATACATATAAAGAAATACTAATACAAACTTCAGCACATTTGACACAGGACGGTGCAAAAATTAAGAAAGGTGGTACAAAATATACACAAATTATTCGCAAGCTATTTCCATCGGGAATGGGTGTGAAATTACAAACACATAATTTAGTATATTGGAATGACCCAAATGAGCTGGTTGATAGGTTGCGACTTCTTTTAGCCTCTCAATCTGCTGGAAACACTGGGGTTTCAAACGAAATATTATCTATTTTTGAAGAACTGTACGAATCTGGTATAACAAGGAAAATACCAAATGTATAAACGCAACATAGCTATCGAACTTCACAGACCGGCTAGGAAAAATTATACGAGGCGAAGAGTAAATGTGTATGGAAAAAACGATTTGTGGCAGGCTGACTTGGTCGAGATGATTCCACTTTCAAAGAAAAACAAAGGATATAATTATATTCTCTGTGTGATTGATTGTTTTACGAAATTCACCTGGGCCGTACCATTGAAAACAAAAACAGGGTGTGAAGTGACCAAAGCCATGTCTACAATACTTGTAGATAGGTCGCCCAAACTGTTGCAGGTAGATAATGGCAAAGAATTTTATAATTCAAAGTTTGACATGTTAATGACTAAGCATAATATAAAAAAGTATAGCACATATTCCACGACAAAAGCCTGTTTTGTGGAAAGGTTTAATCGAACTTTAAAAACAAACATGTATAGAGAATTTACTGCTCTGGGTTCACAAGAATGGATATCAATTTTACCTGACCTAATCAATAATTACAACAATGCGAAACACAGAACAATTGGGATGACACCATTGCAGGCAGACGAAAATCCTTCACTAGTTACTTTGAAACAACGTACAATCACTAATAGAAAAGTAAAATTTCATGTCGGCGATAAAGTTCGAATAAGCATTCACAAAGGAGTTTTCACAAAAGGGTATTTACCCAATTGGTCAACAGAAATATTTACAATAGTAAAAATAAATAAAACAATACCACCAACTTATCAGTTACACGATTATAATGATGGTCCAATAGCCGGCTGTTTTTACACCGAAGAATTATCTAAAACCAATTATCCAAATGATTATTTAATTGAAAAAATTGTACGAAAGAAGGGGGACCAGATATATGTCAAGTGGGTGGGGTTTGACGATTCTCACAATTCATGGATCAATAAGAATGATATTAAAAATTAGTTTCAGTGGTAGTTCAGAAGTGAATCTGTTCGGTACAACAAATTATTATAAAAACTAATTCATCTAAAAATATGTCGTCGGCTATCTTGGACGTCCAGTGCATTCTAGGAGTCAACAACAAGTACTTTATCAAAGAAATGTCTATAGTAGATACTGAAACATGGTCCAACCAACACTGGATATTTAAACATACATCTTTAAAACAAGATGCAAAAAGTCGAAGCGTAAACAGTTGGCTGAAGCGTTTATATCACGGTTTAACGTTGGAATATGGTGATGTAGAGTATGGAGAAATACAGAAAATATTTCAATCGTTTAAATTCGATAGAATTTACGTTAAGGGCTCTCAAAAACAACAGATTATCAACGAGTTTATGCCACATGCCACAGTATTCAACTTTGAAAATTTGGAATGTCCACGGCTTTGTCAATTGAACGGAGAAACACTACCATGCTGTATTTTTCATAAGGATTTCAATCCAAAACAATGTACATTGTATAAAGTATTTGCATTAAAAAAATGGTATGTTAATAATGTTTAAGATTATAACTTTTTTCTATCATGTATAAATTAAATGTATATTCAGTTTCAATCGATTTACATTATATACAGTTTATATATATATAGATTAAATTATTTTTTACATAATATACAGTTTTAATTGATTTACATATAGTTTACATTATATACAATTTTAAAAAATAAAAAGTATTTTTACTACAATTATATGCATAAAATTTAATATCAAATCTCATCCATCCGTACTCCTAAGTGTTCATCTGTTTCAGCCTCCCTATAAACATTTTTTTAAATAAAATAACTATAAACAATATTTTTTATTATAACTTACTTAATACGATAGTGACCATGGGCCAGTGTATGTACTTTATCCTCAAGTATAACTCTCTTGTCGTCAAAGCTTTTATACGTTAGTTTGCTTGATTTAATTGTTTTCAATTTATGTTTGAACGAGCGGATAGAGACATTATCTGTCTTTACCTTCAAGCTTTTATCACCAAACAGACATCGATAATGATCATTAAAGTTCATATGGTTCTTTACTACATGTCTTCGAATTCCTTTAGCCTTGATCTTCTCCTTTTCATTGATCTTATACGCGTAAGACTTTGCGCGCAGTGCACAAAACTCTGTCATAACCGCGCCCTTTGTCTCATCAGAAAACAGTCCAGGAATTTTTTTTCGTTCGGCAATATGGCATGGATGGTCTATCGGTAAATCCGAAGTATCCATCTGGTCAAGTAAGAAGGAATTATTCATTAAGTCTTCATAAAAATCATCGGTTTGAACATAGTATACCAGTGAATCTAAAATAACACAAATTAATATGCATGAACACGATATTACTTTAAAAATATTCACCTGTATCCGTATACATGAGCTCAATCTTAACACCATAATGTGCCTGCATTACGCTATAATGATAATCATACATTAAGGTCTTGGAAATTTCCAACACTGCAAAACCTGTTTAAAATTATACATATTAAAATATAGTTATTGATACTAAATTAAAAGTGTTTATTACCTATATAAATAGGCTTGCAAAATTCAATAATTTTATTCTCTAGCGATACAGCGTTCAAGTTTTCGGAATACGTGGTGCAATATTTAAACGTCGATCGATTTATTAATTTCTGCAAACGGCGTTCACTAGACACAAGCTTTATATTTAAATGCTTACGTACGTTTTCCATCGTTTTTCCTAGATGATAGCAAAAAGAAAATTAATAAAAATAGTTAGAATTAGAATTTTTTAATAAAATACCAAACACAGCATTGTACAAAAGTTTAAAGAAATCCTTCTCAAAATCATTCTTAGCGTTCTTTCTCATTTCAGTATTTAAAGCTATATACGTCTCAAGCCATGGCGATTGCTTGAATTGAACTACTCTATGCACCTGGAATATATAAAAGTTAAACGTTTATAATATAATATAAAATTGAAATACGCAGTTTACTTTTTCAACTATGAGACCATTGCTTAAGGCTTGCTGGAGATTACGATAGTGAACAATATAATTTTTCTTAGGTTCGAATGTGGCCATGAGTTTGCGAACTTTTGAACCTGGTTTTATGCTATTTTGCGGAAGAAATGGCAAGTCATTATGTTTATCGTGCAGTTCTTTTGGATAAACAATATCAACCTCGTACATCCGCCCTATGGGAGAATTCTCGGTCAAATCGTTTAATCCGTCGAGTAATGGTTTAACCCACTTGAAGTCGCCATAAGGCATGAATCTGCTCATTGCCCAGCTATAAAGATTGTTACCTAAAGTTTAAAAAGTGTATTTAACTTAAAAAATTATTATTTATAAATAAACTTACAGTCCTGATAAACAAGCCATGATTTGGGGTCTGATGGGTTATAAACTGGTGTTTTTTCATTATTTGGTTTTGCATACCGCATGCTGGCTTGTGTAAGTCCACCTCGAATACCTATAAAAAACGTAATTATATTTTATGTATATAGAAATAACACAAGTCCAATATACTAACCATTATCAAACATGAGAAGCATGTCATAATCTGTTAGTAAATCCAGTTTTATCGCTGTGTATTTCAACATGGCATCAAAGGAAAATGCTGGAGCTGTATAGTAGTACGCTGGGTCTAAACAGTAAGTGTTTAAGCATAGATCTCGAAAATTTTCGAAAACGTCAGCCAGAAGCAAAACATCAATTTTTAAATATAAATCTGAATACTCGCCCAGCGTTTGACAATTGAAATGGTTCCAGACCTTTGTTGCAAACTGATATTCAGTATCTTCAACGTGTTCTTCTGACAGAACGCTATAAAAATCTTCTATTGGTGGTAAAGAGGTTTGTTCGAGCTTAGACCAATCATCAGTAAAGTCGTAAGGATAGACACCTTTACGGGTTACCAGTGGCATATCGTTATTGGAAAAATGTTTTTCGGTTTCTCGGAATTTCTTCAAGTCTGGTGTAACCAGGTTTGTGGCTAGAGTAGACAAACGCGTGGCCATGAATCTAAATGTATCAACGAACCGGATACTGAATTTATTACTGATATATTTGGAAAACGAAATAAACTTTTCTTCGCTGTTGGGGATTACATTTATTCTATTCGAATTATAATCAAGTTCTGTAATTATGAAGTGCGCATCGTAGTTGGAGAGGTTGTGGAGAAAAACTGGTACGTACTTTGGTCGTACAAGGCTTAAATTACATTTATTGCACAAAGTCTGTCTGAATTTCCCGGTCAAATGATCGTGATCGCGGACACGGGTATGGATATTAACATCACATTTGCATAAATTACATTTAAAACAGGATTTATGCTTAGCCATGTCTTCATCGGTCATGATTAAAGTTATGTTTGTCTCCAGCAACTTTTCTATTTTAGCGGCCACATCAGTGATATTCTCCATAAAATGCTTTGCCACGTCTTGCCTGCTTTCACTTCCTCGATAAATAACTGGTTCAATTGGTATGTTAAATTTTCTCATCAACTCTATTGGAACATTTTCAGACGCCTTAACTAAAAATCCATAACTCATTGGACAATGTTTTTGAATGATTGTTGTGTTTTCCCCTTTTTTCTCATCTGTTTTTATAAGCAGTGCCTCGAAATCAGCGTAAATAACTATAGGATGTCTCTGTGCATTTTGCCATGCGGTGAATTGTAGAACATCACCCTCTTTTGGCATTATTGGCCGTACGGGTTTATGTGGTCCACATATTAGCATGTGATGTTCAAGTGCCGCCTGTCCACTTAATTTATACTTTAAATTCTGTTTGTCAAACGATGTAAAGCATCGCTTGCAGAATATAACTTGACCTTTATGACAAGTTTTTTGTGAACGAAGTAGTCTTGAAAAATTTGAGATGTACGTATAATGCATATTGTCATTATCCGTCACTAATAATAGATCAAAGTGATCTTGCTTCTCATTATCCACGACTTTGAGTGGGAAAACCTCGTATGATGGGAACTTTTTGGGCGGCTGCAAACGTTTTTCAAGTCCGTAAACATTCACAGAAACGTTATGATTATTTTTTTCAAACTTGCAAATATCAGTCAGCGGTGTTGGGAAGGAAATGCCTTCAAAACTATATCTATTCTCATGATCAGTATAATTTTTATCGACTCGGAATTTATTTTGTACTGTCACATGTTTTGCTAATATAGCCCATTTAAAACATTGTTGGTCTATATTTTTAGGATTGATTATAGCTCGTTTGTCTGCGATCGATTTAGGTAGTTCTATATACGACAAACCAGACATTGGTGTATATTTATAAATGCCTAGCAGTAAACCGTCAATAGATTGTAACGTAAACCCACTTCCGCGTGAAGAATAAGTTTCTTCTTCAGCTAATAATTTCTTAAACGATTCGTCAACTAAAGTTTCGATACTTGAAGCCTCATAAATTTCTCTAGCTGAAGTTTTAAATGCTCGATTTTCGGATGAATTTTCTACGTTTGGGCGATTATATTTTGATTCAAGTTTTAAATTTAATTTAATTGGCATATTATGTTTATTAATAGTTTCTAGCAATGCTGATCCGACGGACTCGAAGAACTCTGGATAATTCTGTATGTTATTCAAATTTTTATAATAATACCATACAACTTTACGGTTGTGGGCTGATTGAATTTCTATAAATCCTAATGTGTTTACACTTTGTAGTCTTACTTTTTTTGCTTTTACGGCGGTATAAGTATTTTCAGTATGTTTACGTTTATTACCCATGTTCGTATAATAACCTGAAATTGCAAATATATCTGAATTATTTATAATACTAACATGTCGTATAATAACATAAAATTGTATACATATCTAAATTAATTATAACATGATGTTTAATAAGAGTTTAAAACTAACCTTGTGCAGTATCCCGTTCATTTTCAAATGCATCCAAGGCAGCCATACATATATGATCATCGCGTTCTAAATCATCGGTTATCGCATTAGAGCATTCATTATTTTGATTTGATGGTCCAGCGTGTTCATTAGGTACGTGAATTTGAGGAGATATTTCAATAATGTTATTCGCGGGCGCGATTTCTTTGTAAAATTGTAAATATATCTAAATTATTTATAACTCTAACATGATGTTTAATAACAGTTTAAAACTAACCTTGTGCAGAATCCCGTTCGTTTTCAAATGCATCCAAGGCAGCCATACATATATGATCGTCGCATTCTAAATCATCGGTTATCGCATTAGAGCATTCATTATTTTGATTTGATGGTCCAGCATGTTCATTAGGTACGTGAATTTGAGAAACTACTTCAATTATATTATTTGTGGAGTTGATTCCTTTGTAAAATAATTAAATTATTGTAAAAATATTTAATTAAATATATTATATACTTACGATGAATATTTTTCATATGACGAGTACGATTTGATTTGTTGGTAAATATCGCAGTACACATAGTGCACGAAAATCGTATGCCCGCATGTTTCTTTTTATGTCTATTTAAATTATCTTTTCGCGTAAAAGACGCTGAACATGTTTCACAATTAAACATTATGACAATATATATATATATATATATATAATATTACACACACCCGGAAATATTAAAATAACGTGTTAAAAACAAAGATGTTTGTAGAACGTTTTCAATCGCGCTATATTCTACGCTACGCGATTAATGCGTTAAATAATATACATGAATAATATAATATGAACCAATGATATCGTTATAGAACGGCTGGAGATCTACTGTTAGAAAATCGCGAGGTGTTATTCTACTATATTGTAACAATTATAATATGTTACATGATACCTAAATATATATATATGTACTACACGTCTACACACTTAACATTATGTACGATGAACTGCTGACCAATACAATAATATTAACACACACTCATAACTGTAAGACCTATGGTCAATACACACCATGTATGAAGTAAGTTAGTTCACGGTGTACCTTAGACCTCAACACTCAACAAACATCGAACTCCGTATAACTACGATACAGTCAGATAGTTGGATAGAATATAATTTATATAGCTTGTGAGTATTATTATTTGTAAGTGTTTAATCTATAATAAAACTTAATGATAACTGAAACGGAATCCTAGTTATTTAAATATATTTAAGATCCTGTTATATATATATATATCTACCCCTGGCTACGGTAATTATATCTAAAGAGTCCTACGACTCTCACTGGATATCTTATATTTAACTGGTCGTTCCCCCGACCACGTTACATATTGGTGGAGGCGCCGAAGCCTGTTATAATTACAGTTGTATTTAAATACAGGGAGTCTGTTTCAGTTTTAATTAATTTATAATTTTAAGTAATTTCTTTTTTACGAGTAAAAATATAATAATAAGTGAGATACAGCTTTGAAAAGAGAATTTTCATGGAATGAATACTGAATATACGTTTTAAGAGAAAATTTTAGTTTTAAGAGAGATAAAAAAAAAGAGTGAAAGAAAAATTTTAATTAATAAGTGAGATTAAGTTTGAATAACGGATTTTGTAGTGATTAATATGGATTATAAGTTTTAAGGGAGATAAACAAAGTGAAAAATAATTTTTTTTTTAATAAGTGAGATAAAGTTTGAATAACGGATTTTGTAGTGATTAATATGGATTATAAGTTTTAAGAGAAAAATTAAGTTTTAAGGGAGATAAACAAAGTGAAAAATAATTTTTTTTCTTTTAATAAGTGAGATAAAGTTTGAATAACGGATTTTGTAGTGATTAATATGGATTATAAGTTTTAAGAGAAAAATTAAGTTTTAAGGGAGATAAACAAAGCGAAAAATAATTTTTTTTAATAAGTGAGATAAAGTTTGAATAACGGATTTTTTAGTGATTAATACGGATTATAAGTTTTAAAAGAGATAAAATAAAAAGTGAAAGAAAATTTTTTTTTTTAATAAGTGAGATAAGGTTTGAATAACGGATTTTTTAATGATTAATACGGACTATAGGTTTTAAGAGAAAATTTAAGTTTTAAGAGAGATAAAATAAAAAGTGAAAGAAAATTTTTTTTTTTTTTAATAAGTGAGATTAAGTTTGAATAACGGATTTTGTGGTGATGAATACGGATTATAAGTTTTGAGAGAAATTTTAAGTTTTAAGAAAGATAAACGGATTTGAAAGGAAAATTTTAGTTATAAGTAGAATAAAATTTTAAATAACGGACTTTTAAGTAATTATACTCAACATAAATGTTAAGCTTTAAGATAAAAATTTAGATATAAGGGAGAATATATAGCAAACGGTGTAAAATATAAATAAATAAATAAATACAAAATTAAGAACTAGATAATCTATTTAGATATAGCATGTTTATAATTAGTAATGGTAGATAAATAAGGGAATGTGGTATTTAAAAAATAACGATAATAATCTAACTATATATTTAAATACAGAAAATATTAAATTGGTTTCTCAGAGCTTTAATTTATTGAAAGCTGATAGGGAAGAATTAATAGAATTCCTCAATAATTTGACATTAGAACAAGTACAGATTTTATTTAATGCTAGTAACGCAATTCGAATAGAACATTTTAGGGGTAACATAAAAAATTTAAACAACAAACAATTAAATATTTTCGAATCTACCTTATCACAAGACGAATTTGACATATTTTTTAACGGTAAATTAGGACAACTACCTTACATAAAGAAAGATAGACTGCAAACGATTTTACATGAACAATTTGGCATAGTAACAGACGTCCACACTCAGGAACAATTAAGAGATTTAGCACGTAATATCATACGGGAAAATATTAAAGTTAATAACGAATCGTTACAGATACTAACCAATAAACTAGTTGAAAACTTAGGAAATCTAGAGGACAAAGACGATCAAGATAATTTAATTCCCAATGATACAACATCTATTCTAGACAAAACAATAGATAGTAAAAACTTCAATATAAATCAAACAAATTGCATAGAACCGACGAAATTAAATAATAATTATAACAATAAAACCGAACCGGAATCAAAAATGGAATTTAAACCAATTATCCATCAACCACAAATTTTTTCAGGGAAAATGGGAGAAGACGTTGATTCTTTTATAGAAAATTTTGATTTGGCCGCAATAATAAATAACTGGGGTGAAACAGAAAAAATTACGTTATTACCATTATATTTGAAAGATTCGGCATCAAAACTTTTTAAATTAATAAAAACCAAAACACCAAATATAAACTGGGACCAGACAAAAAAACAAATCAAAGAAAAATTTACTAATATTGGGAATGATAAACTACTTAGAATACAATTAAACCAAAGAAAGTTAATGGAGAATGAAACTTTAAATGAATTTATAATAAATATGATGGAACTTTGCTATAAAATTAATCCAAATATGATAGAGGAAGAAATTTGCGAGAAAATATTGGCGGGCTTACCAGATGAAATATACAATAAAATCGAAATATTAGATAACACTAACATAACTAAAATATCAGAAAATTTAAAAATATACGAATTAGCAAAAATGGTTAGAAAAACTGATGTAAAACAAAATTCAAGTATAGATAGATTAAATGAAGAGATAAACATTTTAAAAAAACACATTCAACAATTAACCACAGATAAAAGGGAAATACCAGTACAAAATTATACACCAAATTATACAAATAGAACTAATTGCAATGGCGAATTTTATAATCAACAATTTCCAAGTCAATATTTCCCACCGTATTTTATTCCAAGCCATCAAAACCCTAGATTCACATACAATCAAACTAGCCAAAGTATACCAAATACATTTACACAACAACAAAATCGGTATCAAAACTATCAACACGGGAATACTCCAAGGCAGATACCGACGTGTTATGGATGTGGAAAAGTTGGACATATTAAAAGAAACTGTCATGGCCAAAAAAACTAAAACTCCTGCAGGCACCTGGGTCTGTAAAGGATATACCTCAAAATACCAGGAATAACAATAGTATTATAACCAATAAAATAAACCAAGTATTATATAGTTGCTTTAAAATAAATGAACAAATAAAATATAAAATTGAAATATTAGGAAAAATTAACGATAAACCGACATTGCTACTGTTAGATACAGGAGCTAGCGTGACAGTTATAGATAAAAAAACTACATTAATTGACAATATTAAACCAATTAACGATATATACTTGGAAGCAGCCAATAATTCAAAATTAAACATTTTAGGCTCTACGATAATTAAAATACAAATTGCATCAGTCATAGTACACCATCAGGCAGTGGTAGTAGATAATTTATGCGCCCCAATCTTATTAGGTTTAGATTTTATGGTAAAAACACAAATAGTCATGAATTTAAAAGACAATATAATACTACTCAGATATGAAAATCAAGAAGTTAAATTACCAATAAAAACTCAGGAAGTAAAAAAGGATATACAGGAAACCAAACCACAATACGTTTCCCACGAAATACGAAACGAGTATCAACAATTTTTATTGCTTAACAATAATGAACAAAACTTTAACCATAAATATCAGGAAATAAATGGCGATTTGTTCAGTGATCAGTCAAGTGACGCCATCGCTCATTGCGTCAGCGAATGCCTAACAATGAATCGCGGTATCGCTTTACAGTTTCGTAAAAAATTTAATAACATCGACAATTTAATTTTACAAAAAAAAGGTGTAAGGGAAATCGCATTCATTAAAACAGAAAAACGATGGCTATTATACTTAATTACAAAAAAATACTATTACGAAAAACCAACGTACGATAACATATTTGCGACATTACAAAACCTGAGGAAATTTTGCTTAGAACAACAAATTAAAAGAATAGCATTACCGAAAATATGCGCGGGACAAGACGGAAAAGAATGGCCCATTATTTCCGGTATGCTGAGGTTCATATTTCGCAATACATGCATAACAATATCTATTCATGACATCAAAAAGCCAATATTAAATTATAACGAAACCACCAACACAAATAAGTCAATATTAAATAACAATGAGTCTACCAAAAAAATTAATAATAATGGAATGGAACTTGTTTTTACCGACATTATTGACCACACACTGATGGAGAGTATTTTATTTGATGCGTCACACTTAAACAAAATCGAAGAAGTACCTTCTGACGGTGATTGTGGTGCACATGCAATACGTGTATGTTTGAGGGAAGAAGGGCTAGAGGTATCCACAATAGAAATACTAAGAAAAATTAATATACCAAATACGAAATCGGGATATTATATGACAGAAGATGACTTGGCATATTTAGCAGACCAATTTAATAAAAATTTAACAATAATCTCTAAACACAAAACACAGATAATAACGTATTAAACACCAGTAGTATAGATGTACCATTCCTGGCGCACTTTTATTTTTATCAGTAAAAGATCACAAAGAAAACAATGTGCAAAAAGATCAGACAATTGAAATGCAATAATTATTAAAATATTTTTCATAGAACTTATGATATTAATAATTGAAAATTTAAATGCAATATTTCCCCAAAAATATTTTTCACAAAAAATATGAAATTAATAATTAAAAATTGAATTGTCTAATCTTTTTGATTTTGATTTCTAATTAGTGTATTCAGATGGTTTACAAAATCATTTCTATCTATGTTTGTTTTATAATGTCCCCAAGCTAATGTATCAATACCATTGTCCAAAATAAATCTTTTATCATCATAAACACTTAGAGCTTTTTTGTTTTGTTCTACAGTAAAAATATCATGTTTCTTAGTTCTAAATAAATTTTGTTTAACATATTTTGATTCTTTTGTTAGTAAACAATTTTCAAAATCATTAAAACATATTTTATTTTCCACAACATTTTTTTTAACACCTTTAGCTTTTTTAATTTCTTTTTCAGTATCTAAGATTCGATGTGAATATAATTTGGATCTTAAACCTATAAATTCAGTCATAATTTTTCCATTTAACTCATCTTTAAACTTTCCTAAGACTTTTTTGTTAACTAAAGGTAAACCATAAATATTATCTTTTGAATAATCTGAAGTGTCAAAATGATCTAACATAATTTTCATATCTTGATAAAAATCATTAGTTTTTATTTCTAATATTAGTGAATCTGTATCTGTATATAACAATCTAACTCTATTTCCATATTTTTTCTTTATAATATTATAATAAAAATCATACATTAACATTTTAGATAAATCTAAAATACACATTCCTAGATATATTGGTTGTTTGAAAGATATTTGTGTTCTTTTCATATGTACTGCAGCTAAATTTTCTGTAAAAATTGTCCTTCTATCAAAATTTGGTTTTGCAATTAATTTGTCTAAGCTGAGTGCATTAGAACATAATCTTATATCAACATGATTTCGAACATTCATCATAGTACGTCCATAAACACTATTATTCATTAGTTTGAAATAGTCTTTTTCAAACTCATTCTTAGCTTCTGATCTGAGATTAGTATTAAAATCAATATACACTTTTAACCAAGGAGATTGACTAAATTCTAACACTCTATGAATTTTCTCTATCTTTAATCCTAAATTAATATATAATTTTAGTGTTTCATAATGTATTATATATTTTTTCTTATCATACAAAGTTGTTAATAATTTTGGGAGTTGTTCGTTATCAAAATGTTTTTCTGGTGCTAAAGGAAAATCTGAATGTATATCATGAAGTTCTTTAGGGTAAGATAAATCTACTTCTAAAATATAACCTTTACATGATTTATCAGAAATATTCATTACATCAAAATTCTTCACATTATCAACCCATTTGAAATCTCCAGTAGGTAAATATTTACTCATTGCCCACCCATAAAGATTATTTGCATCCAAATATTGTAAAAATATTGACTCCTCCTTTTTTTTAAATTTATCTCCCATGTATTTATTGTTTGCTTTTGAATATCTTTGACTACATTGAGATAAACCACCTCGAATTCCAGATTCGAACATCAATATTTGATCTATATCTGTTAATAAATCTAATTTTACTTTTGTCATTCTTAACATACAATCCCATGCAAATCCTGGTGTTGTGTAATACCACATAGGATCTAATTTATATTTTTTTAAAGAAATATCTCTAAAATTTTCTATTATATCTGTTGATAATAAAACATCGATCTTATTATATAAACTAGTGAATTCACGCATATTTTGTATATTAAACACTTTCCAAATTTTCTGTGAGTTTTCATATTCCTCTTTAGTTATATTTTTATTAGTAAGAGAACTATAAAATTTTTCAATAGGAGGTAAACATGTTTCATTAAATTTTTCTTCACAATCCATATACTCATAGGGATAAGCTAACTTTCTAGTAACTAAATCTAAATGTTCTTCAGGAAAATATTTACTAAGTTCTTTAAATTTATTTTTTAAATTTAATTTTGAATCATTTCTTAAATTATTTGTTAACTTGTCTAAAGAACTAGGTAAAAATTTGAATGAATCAATAAATCTTAATTCTGTATAAATTTTTATTTCTTCGCCTTTCCTAGTTACTTTACGTGGCATCATTTTTGAAAAAGAAATATATTTTTCCTCATTATTTGCAAGTAATTTTATTTTTTCATTATCATTCCCAAATTCTTTTATAAATAGATGGGCATCATAACCTGAAAGATTATGAAAAACAATTGGAATAAAACGTGGATTTTGATAATTAAGATTACAGATAGAATGTGCTGCTCCTCTATATTCTCCAGTTAAGTGGTCATGATCCCGAACTTTTCGCATATTTTTATTTTTATTTTCTATTTCGTTTTTAAGTTTATCTTCATACAATTTTAATTTTTTAGCATCATCGTCTTCAACTATTTTAAAATTTTTGTAATATTTAATTACATCTTTAATTATTTTAAAATTTTTTTTATATAATTTTAATTTTTTAGCATCATCACCGTCTTTAACTATTTTAAATTTTTTGTAATATTCAATAACATCTTTAATTATTTTAAATTTTTTCTCTAGCATTGGAGGTAAATCTGATAAATATCTTTCACAAATATGACATTTATCAGATTTATTATAATAATTATTTAATTGTTCTGCATTCAAAGTTTTCATAGGAACTATTTTATCATACATTTTAGAAATAAGTATTTCTTCATTTTTCATACATTCATAAAATTTTTGAGCAACGTTTGGACCAGAATATTCTACAGGAGGTTTATAATCATCATTACTATATTTAATATAATAACAAAAATTATTAGGTATATGTTTCTGATAGCATTTTGTAAAAGATTCTGTATCATTTGGTTGACAAGTATATATTGGTTTAAGTGTACATTCAAAGTCAGCATAAATCACAAAAGGGACTCTTAATGAATGATTATAATTTTGAAATTCTAAAGTTTTATTATAGGCTTCTGGTAGAACTATTTTAGCAGCTTTATTATTAGCACAATAAATTTGATGGTCATTTAACTTATTTTTTATATCAAAACTATTTAAACACATTTTACATATAAGTCTTTTGTGACCATCTTTTGTCATTTGACTTCCACAAAGTTTCCATAAATCCTTAATCCAACAATAATGACCTTTATTCTTATTATCCTTTCTTAAATACATCAAATCTATATGATTGGTTTTTTCTATAATAGTTACTTCTAAAGGTACAATTACTTTTTTATCTAAACAATAAATATTAATAGAAATATCTTTTGTTCTTTTAACAAATTTTGGAACGTCTGTGGTTTTTACTGGAAATTCAATACCTTTTAATGCATTATCAAATTCATTTTCAAAAGGAATATATTTAGTTACTCTTTGCGCATCTTTTTTAGCAGGATGTAAAGCAGAGAGTATTGCCCAAAGAAAACATTTATCATCTTTATTTTTAACATTGATAATAGCTTTTTTATCTCCAATATGTTTAGGTAATGGAATATATGAAGAACCCTTAAAAGGAACATATTTATTTATATTTATTCCCAAACTTAAAATTTGATGAAGTCTCCATTGAGAATCTTTCATTTCAAACACTTCAATTTCATTTAAAATTTTAATTTTTTCATTTGTATAATAATCATTTAAGTCAGAATTTGTAGTTAAAATTTTATTTGTTGTTTTAAAATTATATTCTTTATATTCCATATTTTCTTCATTAGTACCTCTCTTATATATAGCAAGAAATATAATATTAACTTTTAAATTTTTCTTCTTTAATGCATGTTTAAGTTGTCCTATTACTGAATTATCTAAACGATTTAAAAACACTTGAACATCTTTAATACCCATATTATTATTTTTAATAACATAAGTTTTTAATCTACTTTGAAATGCTGTTTCTTCATTTTTTAAAATAGGGCGAATCATGTTGTTCTTTTCAAACATTTTTGCACTAAAATTGAAAACTCTATGTGGTTTGGGTATTATCTCTTTTTTTGTTCTTATTTGTTTGTTATTTGTTTTTGGTATTTTCTCTTTTTTTTGTCTTATTTGTTTTGTTGTTCTACCTTTGTATGTTTTATTAAACTTAGGTTTAATTGTTTGATCTACATCATTTGTTTGATGACGAATAGATTTCAAATGTCTAGACCAATTTTTGTAAGTAACTGTTAAGTTACATTTATCACAAGTTTTGTTAGGATATGTTTTTTTGTTATCCATTTTATTAATATTAACATTTCCTTTAACTAAGGAATCAATTTTATTTAAACTTTCCATTCTTTATTATAGAGGATATTATTTTTTTTTTACATTCAAATTTTTAATAGAAATTATTCTATTAAAAATACATTTTTTAAAAACAGATAAGAGTTGACCTACTTACTATCCCACCTCTCATCTGTTGTATTATAGATATCACTTCCTTTAACTCATGTCATTTAAAAACAATGTGAAACATATAGTCGATTTATTTAATTTAATATTATTTTAATATTAAGATCCCATAAAAAATTTACACATTTTAATATTTCCTAAATCTTGAACAACCTTAACATCTTCTAGAAAACGATGTCTATAATTACCTGTTGTAATTATCATATCATTGGCTATTCTACAAAGTTCTAACCAACTTGGTGAATGTAATAGTTTAGAAATATAAGGATTTCTAGTATTATCATCTTCTTGATCAATAATGAAAATATTTCCATAAATTGGAATTTTATGTAAATTATATTTAATTATTTCAGTATTATCATGATATTCAATAGCACAAAATTCAACATATAAATTATCTTTTTTTGAAAATTTTTTCATATATTTTTTTATATCATTTTTCATTAATTTCAAATAATTATATTTGTTTTGTTTTTCTTGATTAATTGGTAATCCTTTGTATGTTTTATTATATCTAAAAGGTACAATTGTTTGATCTATACATTTGATTGATGACGAATAGTTTTCAAATGAGCAGCCCAATTTTTGCTATCAACTGTTAAGTTACATTTATCACAAATTTTGGGAGGATATGTTTTTTTGTTATTCATTTTATTATTATCAATTTCTTTAACTAAGGGTTCAGTAATATTTAATATATTCATTATTAATTATAAAAAATATTATTATTTTTTAGATTCAATTTATTAATAGAATAATTTCGATTAAAAATAACAATACATAATATCTGGAGACAATAATATAGAAAATTTATTAGAATTTATGTAATTTATTAACATTGATCCTCTACGGGTTAAAGTTAATAACTTACATAATTCTGTTTTTTGCATCTCTTCGTTATAAAAACTCCCTTCAACCTCTTTATTGTTTAAATCTATAATTTTATAGGTTATAGGATTTGTGTTTAAAATTTCATTAACTATAAATATTTCTGTTGTCCAATTTTTACTATATTTATTAGCAAATGTTTTTTTATAAGCTTTTATTCTGACTCTATCACCCACGCTAAATTTTATTTTTAATTTAGGTTTGTTTTTTGTAAAAAATAATTTGCGTAGAACAAGGTCTTCGTTAGATTTATTTACTTCACAAGGTTTCATACCAATAGATCTATGTATATCATCAAAATTATATTCATCTATTAAAGATTGTAAAATGTTAAACCATTTTTTAGATTTTTGCATTTCAAATTTTATTCTCATTTTTTTGTTTAATGTTCTATTAAATCGCTCAATAATTGCAGATTTTTCTTCGTTTTGAGTATGATACATATGAATATTATATTTTTCCAAAGTTTGTTTAAAATGTTTATTTACAAACTCCAAGCCTTTATCAACATGTAGTAATTTTGGTGGTTGATGTTTTTGTGATTTAGATTGTTTTATTATTTTTTCAAATGTTTTTGAAACACTAATACCATCTTTATTTTTGAGTGGTAATGCCCATACAAATTTTGAAAAAGTATCTATAACAGTAATTATATAACAATAACCTTTATTTTCATTTGAATAATTTCTCATTATAACTAAATCAGCAGCCCATAGATCATCAATACCTTTAGTGTTAATCCTTCTTTTAGGAAATCTTAATCTGACTGGTTTATGAAGTTCTTTAGCTAATAAAAATTTGTCTGTATTATTTGAAATATTTTGATTTATAGATTTATTGGTGACGGGTTGTTCAATTTCAGATGATGTTGAAATTTACTTTTATTTGTTTTACAATCCAAACATTTTGTCGAAATTCTCCATCGACCATTAACTGTTTGCATTTTAATAGGATTTAAATTTTTTGTTCTTTTTTTACATTTAAGACAATGTATAGTTTGTAATAATTCATCGCGTTTATGAAGTTCTTTAGCTAATAAAAATTTGTCTGTATTATTTGAAATATTTTGATTTATAGATTTATTGGTGACGGGTTGTTCAATTTCAGATGATGTTGTAAATTTACTTTTATTTGTTTTACAATCCAAACATTTTGTTGAAATTCTCCATCGACCATTAACTGTTTGCATTTTAATAGGATTTAAATTTTTTGTTCTTTTTTTACATTTAAGACAATGTATAGTTTGTAATAATTCATCGCTCATTTTATATTGCAAAAATTTTTATTTGATTTTTCCAAAAATCTTTGGAAATAATTTTAGACTATCAGACTATGAGGGGGACTTAAAGAGAATTAAAATTAAAAATGTTTAAAGCAAAAATGAACTTTCTAACATAAATATTACCGGAGTTATACTTAAATCAAAAATATGAAGTGAGGGGTAAACTTTTAGTATATAGTGTAGATAAGTATATAAATAATATCTGTGCTGTTCCGACTTGATAATATCAATTATTAAATGAATTATCAGACTTTAAAATATTTAATAATAATAATAATAATAATAACAAATATTTTCAATTGAAAAAAAAAATCTGAAAAAAAATGCAAAAAATCGGTAAAATCATTCCCAGCTTTACAGATACCCGTTATGAAAAAAGGAGGCCGGAACTCTTTTACAGATATCTGTAAAGCTATCGTGGGAGGGAGAAATTATCCAAGTGTTGTTGATCGTCAACTACAGTTTTTCAGTAGAACTAGATAGGTGGGCGCCTACACCTATCCAATTTACTGTAAACGTCTTCAAAGCATGATTAAATTAGCAGGAGAATATGCGGCGCCACACATTCCCCACTAATTACGATCTTACTAAGAACACATTTAAAACAAACGCATTAACTGACCAGGCTACAACACTTGGACATGTATAAATGATATTTAAACACTATTTAAATAATTCGATAAATAAAAACCTCATAATATATATATATATATATGATAAGATATTCAATACCGGATGTTAAAAAAAAATAATCAGTCTAGCTACACAAACGTTGATATATTATATATTATTATTATTATACGTAAATATTATTATACGTAATTATTCATCTTATACTTATACAGTTATACGTAATTATTCAACGTAGTTATGTTGTTTTTTCATTACCTACTAATTTGATCATCGAATGTAAACATGAAAATAAACAATGTCTACGTGAAAATGGTAAATATGATAGTGATAGTGATTATAATGAATATAATATATTTAACCTGGTATTATCTCAAATCGAACTACGTAAAAAACAGTGTGAAGAATATGAACATGAAATCAAGAAACTTAAGAAACTTAAGAATATGCTTTATTTCCGCAATGTGACAATAAAGATAATAGAACTACGTGAACATGAACGTGAACGTGTACGTGAACGTGAACGTGAACGTGAACGTGAACGTGAACGTGAACGTGAACGTGAACGTGAAAATCAACAACGACAACGTGAACATAATTAATTGATTTACATAGTTATGTTGTTATGCTTAAATGTATGTTTTAATGTTTCGATGTTTAAAAATTTTTATTTTTATTATAATAAATAATAGAAATGGAAAATTTTAAAGCATCTTTAAATAAATGCGACAACACTCAATATGATTTTGTAAAATTAGATACATTAGAACAAGGAAAAAAATATGAGGTGACTTTTTTCGAATATTTTGATACAGAGCATGGTAAAACAATAACTGTTGTATTAGATAATAAAATTAGAGTATTTTTACCAAATAGATATTTAGATAATTATGAAATGACAGATGAAAATATATCGTTATATAAAAATTCGAAAACAAAATTTAATCTTATTTATAAAGGAATGAAAAAATTAAACAAAGGAAAATCAATGCATTTGATTGATTTTGAATAAATTAGAAAAAAAAATATATAAACTTTTATAAATGGTATTTATAAAAGTAAAAAAAAATGGTTATATTCATTTACCACAACCAGAATTCAATGATAATAATAAATTCAAAATAGGTCTCGAATCAATGTATTTAAAAAGTTTAAATTTGATTAATATTGAATCAGATTGTAAAATAGAAATTGAACATAGAGAAATATATATAAAAAAAGGTATATATAGCATTTCATATTTAAATAAATTAATTGAACCGGTATTCTTATCTTATAATAATAAAAAAATTCAAATTGAATCTCCTTGTTATTATAAATTAGATGAAAAATTTAAAAAAAATTTAGGATTTGAAAATACAGAATTTGATTTTTCATTAGTTGGTAATACTTTAATGTATTGTCCTACTTCTGAAGAAAAATATATAAATATAGATCAAGAATGTATAATTAGATTAGGTAGAAATGGTGAAATACCGAAGATTGAAATTCCAATAGGAATATACACAATAAATGAAATTGAAAATTTAATGAATTGTTATGATTTTCCTAAAATAAGTCTTGAATTAATTGATGATTTTTTAAATATTACAGCCTCAATCGGTCTAAGTTTTGATGAATATTTATCAAATTGTTTAGGTTTTGATTATATGGGATATTTAATCCCTATAAATAGGGTATGGCCTGATTCATGGAAACTAGGTCCTGATATTGAATATACAATAACAGGATCAAACAAACCAATTTTTTATACACAATGTTTTTTAAAAAATATAAACGGTGTTATATTTAGTCAAACAAAAAAATCTGATAAAATATATAAAACTAAAATTGAAGGTAACTATTCAATTGATCAATTGAATAGTATATTACCTTCAAATATCAAATTACTAAATGATAATAATTTTATTAAATTAACTTCAAAAAATACTTTTTTGATAGACGAAAATTTAAAATTATGTTTAGGGATTGATAATAATTTTTTATATAAACATGTAGGAGATTCTGAAAAATTAGATAGTAATATAAATAAACAATTGTTAGAAGTACATTGCAACATAATTGAAAAGTCTGTTTCATCTATTGATGAAAAAGTTATCGAAGAGGAACTTTTGTTTGTTTTTTATTATGATTCAAATAATCCTTTTATAAGATGTAATCCAATAATGTACAGACAAGTAAATGTAAGAACAATTCAAATGATAAAAATATATATTCTTGATCAAAATGGTGATATTGTTAATTTTGGTGATGATTTTATTGTTTATCTTGATCTAATTGAAGAAAAACAAAATAAATATTAAAATTATTTTTCAATAGAAAGAAAGGGCTGGGTGTATTGGACCCACCCACCCCTCATTTCCTACTAAAAAAAACAAAATAAATATTAAAATTATTTTTCAATAGAAATATTTCTATTGAAAACACAAAAATTTATTCCAGAAAGAGGTGGAGTACTATTATTGTTGTCAGAAAGACATGAAAATAATTCTCTTAAAAGAAGTGTAAATCTATTATCTAATTTAATTAGTAAAAGATTCTTCAATTGTTCCTTTTTCAATATCAAATAAAAATTCATTATTTCTGATGAAAAATACATAACAAATTGTACTTTTAGGTAAATCTTCATTGAAATCCACATGTAAAATAATATTTTGTTTAGTTGCAGAAATATTTGTTGGTTGTCTAGTCATGTTTACAAGATATATTGTTCTAAATGTTTTAAAATCGTTTGGATCATTATACATCAAAGGAAGTTCTTGATGAGTTTTATGAAAAGTTTTTTTATAATCCATTAAACTATCATAAGCTTCACAATATTTTTCATTCTTAAAATCTAAATCTTGAGTTTCTTCAGGATAACGTCTTCCATTTATTTCAAACCTAAAATTTTTCACATTACAATGATCAAATTCACAAGGATCATGTTCTTGAGTATTTAACTTGTTTGTTTGAAATACCACACCCGCAAACAAAGGACTATTAAGACTTCGATATTGAGTTGTTAAATCGAGTTTTATGGTTTTTCCTGATATATTTCTTTCTTCGATACATTGCCATGATTTAAAATTAAAAATATATTTTTTTTCTTGAGAAATTGTTTTTAAATCATTTAACAATAAAACTTTATACATAGGATTGTATTCTAAAATTGGAATTTTAATTGTAAATTCATCAATAATAATTTTTCCATCTTCTGTACCTGTAACAACTTTTTTTATTAACGCATCATCATCTGTATTTCTCGTAAAACTTATTTCCATATCACCTTGGAAAACAGGATATATTTGGTCTTTAAACCATCCTAATCCGAATTGTGATAACTTACCCATTACATTAAAACGACCTCCACCTTTATATTTACTTGAAAATCCTGAGTTTATAATTGGTCCGTTTGGATCCACAGAAAAATCTAACACACCTTTAATTGTACTAGCAACTCCTGGATTTTCGATTTCATCCAAGACTTTACCATGTTTTTTAACTTCAATTCTAGTAAATAAAAATGCAGGAAAATTATCAATTAGTTGTATTTTTGAATCTTTAGGATAATCTTTTCCATCTTTTTGCAAATATCTACCATAAATATAAAACTTTGCATCTTTAATGCTCAGAAAATCATCCATATTATCTATTCTAAAAATTGTAGTTTTATTAGGTGTATTAAGTTGTGAATTATTCAAAGGTAAAAAAGTTTTATATTGAGATCTTTCAATATATTGATCGTATTTTTTAAAAATATTATACATTATTATTTATAATAGCAAATATATATATTTTTTTTTATATAAATGGATAAATTAATGGTAAAAAAATATATTGAAGATGATAGTAAAGAAAAATCTTTATTTGAAATACCTTCACGAGTTTTAGTGGTAGGAGCATCTGGCTGTGGTAAAACAACTTTGTTGTATAATATGATTATAAGTTATTGGATTCCATATAAAAATCTATATATTTTTACAAAAAATATTGATCAGCCAGTTTATAAAAAATTAAAAAAAATATTTGATGAAATATCTTCTATAAACATTCATTTTTCTGATGGTGATATAATATCTGTTGATGATTGTGAACCTAATAGTGTAGTGGTTATTGATGATTTTCTTTTAGAAGATCAAAAGTTGATAATGGAATATTTTATAAGATCGAGATCAAAGAATATTAGTGTTATTTATTTAACACAAAGTTATACTTCAGTAGATATAAAAACAATAAGAAATAATTTAACTGTTTTAATTGTTTTTAATCAATCAAATTATTATATTAAAAAAATATGGTCCGATTTTATTAGTAAAATTATACCATTAGACAAATTTAAAGACATTTTTAGAACTTATTGTAAAACATATGATAAAAAAAATAAAATAAAAACATATGGTTTCATAACAATAGACATAATAAAAAATGTTATCTATGACAATAAAGGTAATGATATTTTAAGTATTGATGAACGATAAAAATTTTTTTTTATTTAATAAATGGATATCAAACAAATTCAAAATGAATTAAAAAAAAAAATTAAAAAAAATTTAACATTTGAAGATCAAAACAATTCCAAGGTAGGAAATAACTTAGAAAACGAAACAGACAAAATGAAACAATTAATTCATCTTAGACAAAATTTACAAAAAACTTTTAAAAAATCAGATTTAGAACAATCCGAAAAAAATTTAAATTTTATAAAAAAAGATGAAGATGAAGATGAAGGTGACAACAATAACGCGTCCCCTATTCTCGGGCACGTTGAATATACACCAAAAAATATCCAAAAAATAATTAATCTTAAAAAAAATTTACAAAATAACTATAGAAAAACAGTTTTAAACGATAAATATACATCAGAAGAAAAAGTAAAACATTATGAACCAATATTAAAAGCCTTATCAAATGTTGAATCATCTGTTAATGATGTTAAAGAGGTTGCTATTAAAACCGATAATGATATTCAAAAGATGATAATACCTACTCCTTATAAACCTCGTAATCCAGAATTATTACGATTAACAGAAGATCAAGATAATATGAAAACACCTAAAAGTTCTCCACTAATAACAACAAATAAATCTCCTATGCCTAAAAATATAATAATATTAGGTGAAAATGCGCAAAAATATTTACCAACTTTACCAAATGAAGCTAAAGGTGTTAATCCATTTGGAATATATTATATAAGTAAAACTGATGAATTCATGATCGGAAAATACCCTATAATATTTGACTTTGATGATATAATTTTAAATGGAAAAAAACATATACTAACCCCAGGTATGTGGAGATTATTAACTCATACAGATGTTACAAAATCAGAATTTTATACAAAAGAAGATTTTGAAAATTATGAAAAAATATTAATTGAAACAGATTCAATATACCAAAATAATGATATTAACACAGGAAAACCTAAATCAAGTGGAAGTGCTAAATATAATGAAATGATTAAACCTATTTGGGAAAAAATTAAACTAACATCAACAAAAACTAAAGAAAGTAAACCAAAAACATCAAAAAAAGATAAATCACCAACACTGAAAGAATCACAAAGTTTACCCAAAGGAGAAGGTTTAATAAAATATACAAATAATCCTATTGAATTTATTTATATCGATAATATAATAAAAATAATTGACAGACTATATTTTATATTAGCAGAAGAAATAGCGGGAAATTATGGTTTTCATAATGAAAAACTTGGTATTGTTCATTTGTTTAAACGAAACATGGAAACACTGATTGATACTCCCAAAAAAGGTGTTGAATATTTACTACAATCTTTGTTAAATTTACCAAAAGAAACAACAAATAAGTTAGAATATAATATTAAACAATTAATTGACAGACTACATGTTATATCATCTGCAGAAAGATCGGGAAAAAACACTTATCATGATGAAAAACTTGAAATTCTTAATTTTTGTATTAAAAAAATAGAAAAGATAATTGATATTCCCGTTAAAGGTGTAGAATACTTAATGTCGTATATTTCACATTTACCAAAGGATATTATAAAAGGTTCAGGGTTTTTTAATGATTTTTTAAATTGTTCAAAATTACCTCCGATACATTGGCCTGGATATAATTATCTAGGACCATTTACAAATTTAGATGAAAATATTCCCCCGATTAACAAGTTAGACGAATATGCAAGAGAACATGATTATTTTTATAAAGATCATAAAGATACTAAAACAAGACATATCGCTGATAAAAATTTACAACAAAAAGCAATGGAAAGATTTTATGCTTCTGATAGTTCTTTGAATGAAAAAATTGCTGCTTTGACAACTGCAAATGTAATGAAAACAAAAAGATATTTAGGAATGAATTTAATATTTGAATAAAATTTAATATTTTGTATAATAAAATGCATTTTAAATTAACTGAAAACCATAAAAAAAAGTTGGCTGAAGCTCATAAAAAAAATTCTAATGCAACAATTCATATTGCTAGTGATAAAATATATAAAGGAGAAAATAAATATTATTTAGATCAAAATCAAATAGATAAATTAAAAAATGCCAAGAAAAAAAATTCTGGAGTAAGGTTGGAGATTACACCGAAGCAAATTAAAGGTGGATTTTTACCATTAATTTTACCTTTTCTAGAAGCTGCAGCAGTAGCTACTCCAGCTTTAATTGCATTGTATGATAGTTATAAAGATACTAAACATAAGAAAAAAATAGAAGAGGAAATAATTCGACACAATAAAGAAATGGAAAAAAATAAAGGTTCTGGATTGAAGACAAATAAAAAAAAAAAATCGAAAAAATGATTAATTTCGATATATCAACATTTAGAAAAAACATTAAAAATTATCCAGGTTGTTATACAACTTTTTGGAGTAAAATAAAATACATAAATATCGAACCGTTAAGTAATTTTGATATAATAAAATTTGGAAATAATATAAAAAATTTTAGAGGTTGTTTCATGATAAATGAATTACCTGAAAAACCTTGGTTAAATGAATGTGGGATATTTAATTTAAATAATTCTACTCAAAATGGTTCTCATTGGGTTGCATGGAAAAAAATAAAAAATTATAAAATATATTTTGATTCATTTTGGAGTACTCCTCCTCCTGAAATTTTAAATTATTTAGGTGATGATAATCTGTGGTATAACAATGACAAGTTTCAAAACTATGATGATCCACCTATATGTGGACATTTATGTTTAGAATTTATTGACAATTATAAAAAATTTATTTAAATATAATTTATTAAGATATTTTTAATAGAAATATTTCTATTAAAAAATGATGATTATTTAGTTATATTCTAAGCAATTTGTGATCGGAATCTGTACCTCCCATGCCAAGACAACAAATTTTAATATTTCCTAAATCTTGAAAAACACAAATATCATGAAGATATTTGAATAAAAAAGTACCTGTTGTAATTATCATATCATTGGCTATCTTACAAATTTCGAGCCAAGTTGGTGATTCTAGTATTTTAGAAGCATAAGGCTTTCCATTTCCAGAAATATTGTGTCCATTATCGACGATTATAATATTTCCTTTAATAGGGATTGCATTTAGATTATATTTCATGATTTTAATATTTTTATTATTAGTAATATAGTATTCATATTTACAAAACTTAACTAATATTTTATTATTTAATATTGATTTTTCTATTTCATTTTGCATTTCATTTTCTTGTAATTTATTAAAATCTTTGATAGTTGTATCCATTGTTTTATTATACATTTCAATTCCTTTAACTAAGGTATTCAATTTCTTTTTAATAATTATTATATTTCAATTTTAATTATTAATAATATAAGTTTTGTAAAAAAAAAAATATTTTAATAATTATTGAAATTCAATTTTTAATTATTAATTTCATATTTTTTGTGAAAAATATTTTAATAATTATTGCAATTCAATTTTTAATTATTAATTTCATATTTTTTGTGAAAAATATTTTTGGGGAAATATTGCATTTAAATTTTCAATTATTAATATCATAAGTTCTATGAAAAATATTTTAATAATTATTGCATTTCAATTGTCTGATCTTTTTGCACATTGTTTTCTTTGTGATCTTTTACTGATAAAATAAAAGTGCGCCAGGAATGGTACATCTATACTACTAACACCGCTATAATATACTGGAAAAAAAACCGACCAACGATAGGAGTAATTCATGAAAATAATCATTGGACTCCAGCATTAATAAATCAAGAGTCATCACCACTCACTGTACATAACACATGCATGTATACAGTTATACCCGATGTAAATATTATTACAAAAATACAAATCGGTACTTAGACGAATGCTACAATCGATTAAATTTATCTAATCTTAATGAAAAAAAATACTCATTAGACAATATTAACATAAACAATCCCGTAGAAATAAAAAATAACGATGTAAGCAAAACACCTATTCTGTGGTACACTCAGTTTTGCCAGGATTGTGAACATCTGTCAACATCTGAGTCAGCATTAAAATCTCATGAATATACGAACCATCCTTACTGGACCGAGGGGGGAGAGGTAATGTTTTGCGAGGTGTGCGGAAGCTATATTAGAGAATATCGTAATATACCAATGAATGAAAAATAAGAAAAATTACTAGATAGACACAAAAAAACAAGATTTCATCATATAAACAACTTAAAACAAAGTAACCTGAACAACGATATTGAAATATTAAAATATAACAGTACACAATATATAGATAAACAAAACACGGACGAATTAAAATTTGATATAAACCCGGAGCTAACCCAAACACAACAGACACAATTAAAAATAATTTTAAATAAATATACAGATTGCTTTGCCAAACATTCCATGGACTTAGGGGCAATAGACATAGGAGACGTACCTATACCAACAATAACAACAGAACCTGTTAACTTACCACCATATAGATTAGCGTTGACAGAACAACAGGAACTACAGAGACAAATTAAAGAATTACTAAAATCTGGTCTTATAACTCCATCTATCTCCTCATACGCCAGTCCGGCATTTCTAGTGAACAATAAGCAGACGGTTCGAAGAGATTAGTGATAGATTATAGACGGTTGAATAAACAGGTACCACATCAAAATTTCCCAATAACTCACATGCAAACGGTTTTCGATTGTTTAGAAGGGGCAAAGTATTTTAATATAATGGACATGCAACAGGGATTTCTGAATATTCTATTAGGAACAACAGATAGGTACAAATTAGCATTTATAACACCATTTGGGCTGTACGAATGGACACGATTTCCGTTTGGTTATAAAAATTCACCACGACAGTTTTCAAAAGCAGTAACAGTATTTGAGTTAACTAAGGGAGACCAAAATTTTTTTGAGAATAAACAATTCACTACCAACCCAGGTATTTATTTCGAGAATATATCCCCACTACACATAGCTATTTCTCAATGGAATTTTTTGACGTTTTAGAATATTTCGAATTACGAAAGTAGTTATGAGTTCATAAATATATATTTTAATAGATTTAAACTAATTTGCCAAAAATTTGAAAATAAATCAACAGACATTAATGATATATGTATGAATTTTTAAAAAAATTAACGCAGTACTATTAGACAAAATTAATGAGGAAAGAGATGTTCTACAACAATATTTAAATATCGATAAAAAATATAATGTAAACCCTAAGGACTATAGAACAAAACGAAGCTCATTTTTCGGGGGGATTGGAAAATTACAACGAGCCCTATTTGGAGTTTTGACTGAGGAAGAGGGTGAAGAATACCAAAATAAAATTAGAATTTTGGAAGAAAAACAATTAAAAACACTTTTAATACAGAAAGATCAAATTAAAATTTTTGAAAGTACTCTTGATTCAGTGACAACAATTTCATCAGATTTTACTAAAATCAAAAATAATTTGAATGGCTATATAAATAAAATAAATTTCGAAGTAAATAGTCAAAAGGAAGAATTAAAGATAGTAAATATAAAGGAATATATTATGTTATATAACTCAATATACAATGAGCTTATCAATCAATTTTCAAAAGAAACTTCAATTTTATTAAACACAGTAACAACAGCCCACAGAGGGCAGATAAATCCACAGATATTAAAACAACTGAGTTATTAGATCAATTTAAAGACGTCAAAATAAATTTACCTTCAAATTTAAACATGCCAATTGAAATAAACATTAAAAATTACTTTGATTATATGAAAATTATAGAGTTAAATATATTTTATCAGAATAATTTAATTATTTATTCAATAAATGTACCACTAATAGAAAATCTAAATTTTAATTTATGTCGTATCATTAGCTTACCGGTAAACATCAATAAGAATAGGTTTATTTTTATACAATCCCCTGAAGAATATTTAGTCGTAGAAAGTAATAAACAATACTATACATTTTTTTCTCAAGATCAGGTGGACAAGTGTAAATATATTAGAATGAATACGATTTGCAGTGTAAGCATCCCGTTATCTAACGCAATTAAGCCGAATTGTGAATTCCAAATGTTTAAAAAGGGTAACATTATACCATCCAACTGTGAAGTTAAGACGATCAACATGGTCCACGATATTTTGTACCACTTAAAAAATAATAACCAATGGTTATATGCCACTCCCGAACCGATGGAAATAGTTATTAGTTGTGGAGAAGAAACGGAAAACACGATTATTAATCAAACAGGCCTATTGTCCCTAAAAGCTAATTGCAAAGCATTTACAAAAAACACTCTCATAATTTCAAAATATAAAAACCAAAGTCATTTTTCAAAAGACTACTTACCTCCTTTCCATCTACCTAACTTTACCAAAAACTTAAATAAGATAATCATGAAACAAAATGTACCACACGATAACGTAGATACGATTGAAATACCCAGAAAATTCAATGACTTAAAACTTCATGCAAAATCACTTTCAGTTTTAAATAGAGAAATAGAAAATCTTTTAAGAGATAATGCTAAAGAAAAAACAACAAATATTCACTCTACCGGAATTACAGCATTAATAATAATAACAATAGTGGTAATAACATATAAAATAATTAGATACGTAAAAAATAGGGGTAAAAAAACTAATAACAAAACCAAGGATAAAGTCAATGTAGTATATGACGTGAATAAGAATAAAATACAAAAAGATAACAATATAACAGTTGAAGAAATTGTCGAAACTTAAATATATTACGTGATAATTGATAGACGAAAAATTATAGTAAAAATCAGTGCAACTTGGTACCGGTTTATAATTAACTAAATTATGTAATACTTAAATATTTATATATATATATATATATATATTAATTTTTTTTTCTCTTTATAATGTTAACATAAAAGTCGAGTTTCAGATATAGCAGATGTCAAACACCAATTTAGCTGGGTTAATCAACCTAAAAGAACCAACAATATTCAAATTATTTATGGATTAAGGTTATTGTATTAAATTATAATTTTTTTTTTTATGTTCATTTTTGAGTACTATATTTTTATATCATCAGAAATACTTATATTGTCGATTATTGCTATTAAATGGGAATATTATTAAATTATTAAAAAAAATAATAACAATAAAACATAATCGTATTTATAATACGTAAAACCAACACTATTTGTATAAATAAAAAGTATAATTTGCCTCTGGCGGGGTAGAAATACTCGCAAGCAAATACTTATAATATACAAATAGTCTACACATGGTTAAAAAGGAATATGGTTCTAGAAAGTTTTGAAAAGCATCCAATTAAAATAAATTGTTAATGGTCATAATTGACAATATAAGAAAGTTAATTAAGGTTATAGAGATTAGAAATTACAAAACCAATTAAATTTGATAATGTATACATATGTAGATTAGGTTAAAAATGTATAAAAATGTAAAAAAAAAAAAACATGGAAAATCATGAAAAACTTCACCATGTTCAGTCATTTTTTTTTTAAATTTTTTTTTAAGGGAGGGAGTAATGTAACAATTATAATATGTTACATGATACCTAAATATATATATATGTACTAGGTACACGTCTACACACTTAACATTATGTACGATGAACTGCTGACCAATACAATAATATTAACACACACTCATAACTGTAAGACCTATGGTCAATACACACCATGTATGAAGTAAGTTAGTTCACGGTGTACCTTAGACCTCAACACTCAACAAACATCGAACTCCGTATAACTACGATACAGTCAGATAGTTGGATAGAATATAATTTATATAGCTTGTGAGTATTATTATTTGTAAGTGTTTAATCTATAATAAAACTTAATGATAACTGAAACGGAATCCTAGTTATTTAAATATATTTAAGATCCTGTTATATATATATATATCTACCCCTGGCTACGGTAATTATATCTATAGAGTCCTACGACTCTCACTGGATATCTTATATTTAACTGGTCGTTCCCCCGACCACGTTACAATATAATGTAATATAAGAAAATGCAATTTTGCAGAAAAATGTCATAAAGGTGGGATTTATGAGAGTCACACGCTACGACAATATAATGCATGATAATATTAATAATAATATATAATAAATTTGTCATTATATATATATTAATGATTTAAATGTATATGTTGCAAATATTAAATGCTCTATGGATACGTATATAATGCACATGATAATGTGTGTGTGTGTGTGTGTGTGTGTGTGTGTGTAGCGTGGAACAATATAGGTATAAAGGTATTATAAGTCTGATGAGTATGCGTATATAGATGTACATTACTAGAAAATATAACAGTTAGTACCCAAAGATCGGACTTGTAACCGCTGTGTTATATTCATGTAATATTAAATTACAGATAGTACCTACTCGTAAACTGTATAATATTAAGTTCACGGTATTTTGTTCACAGTAATGTGTTAAGTGATATCTGTTTAGGGCATAGAACTGCTCGCAGGAATGTGATAGCGTACCTATAAACATTGATTATACATATTATAGATAGCTCACTGAGCGGTTTTTCGGCGGCGTACAATAAAACTCTCGGTAGATGGCGATAAGAGCCAAGAACATTAATAAATTCGTATTTCATTCCAGTCACCATAACTATGATCGAGTTCGGAACGGGGATAACAGGTTTTTATCGTCACCAGCTGGTAGCTATCATGATTTATGTATTGATTGTATTGCCCTTGTCCATAACCCGTCGCATTGTCGTGCACGTTTCCGATATAAGCTAATAATAATTAAATTGTTTATTTGAGCATTTTTGATCGACCCATATTATTATTCTGTTTAATAAATTATAACTGTACGCGACCAACAAATGTTGGGGTACCCGAAGGACCACTCGGTAACGTCCGAGAGCGAAGAGTATAAGACTCTGTTAAGGGGCGTAGGTAGGCAACTAAAGAGCCGTCGCCTTACACTCTCTAGGATAGGCAATATGAAATGCACTACGAACAACGACGACGTGGACAGGAACTAATGTACAATGGAAAGAGGATGTGACAGTTTAGTTATGGGCGGGGGTCTCTGTGGTCGATCCGGTCTGGTGCAATGACCACAGAGCTCACAACAAGTCAGGGACAATACTTAAACTAAACTTAAATTAATGAGGTCTTGAGGTGATTGGCTTGCAATGACGTTGGTCTGGACGGCCTGGGCGGCCTCCCACACACCACGGCGAGTGCTGGCGGTCTTACGCGGGTGTGAACAGCACGATGCTTAGATGAAGATGGCCTCGAGGAACTCGAGGAAGCTGAGGACCTTGTCAACCTGGGTGGCCTCCCACGCAACACGGCTAGTGCTGGCGGTCTTACGCAACGGTGAACAGTCCGAAGTCGTAATCGACGGGTATGCAATATATATGAGTACGTACTAACCTTAAGTAGGAGTCGAAGTAGTGATAGTCACACACGACAAATCGAGTGATGAATAAAATAGTAAAAACAACACCAATGAATTTTACGCCTTACTGGCGAGACAAATATAATGAAATTTCGTATCGCATTGACAACGAATAAACCAAATCTTACAACAATATGAAGATAATAATAATAATTGATGATTGCGCTCAATGCGACTTACAAAAGAAAACACTACATAATTCAGCACGACAAAACAACGCTACAGTAGCGGCTTAGAGAAAATCAACATAACCATATACGGCATAAGAAAAAAACACGTAGACACCGAGACGCCAATATTAATAATAATAATAATTAGGGCGTTGGCCGCATAATAATAACAATAATAATAATAATAATTGATAGGAACATATGGTATTTAAGATAATAATCGTACGGCAATAACCGACCATTAATTAAAACACAGAGAACATATAAACAAAGAGAATAAATAATACACAGGTATAATAATTTGACAATTAAAAACACAAAAAGAAGGAGTGGTGTTCGGGGAAGACGGAAAAAAGTGGACAGACCGATAAGAACTTCCACGTTGCCGCGCACCGCTCGCATTAGCATATCGCGATAAAATTTTCAGCGCCAACAATTACAATGTATTATTTTTTTTTAATTTTTTTTTTATTTATGTCAACTAATGCTTTTCTAAGTAAAAAATATTAAAAATTTAATACAAGGTCACCATAAATCGATGTTGCTGGAATAAAAAAAATGTTTAACAAACCGTAGGTACCTATATCTATTTTAATTTTTTATGAATTATTGTAAAATAATCTGTAAAACATAACAGGACATTTTATTTACATCGGTCATAAATATACAAAATATAAAATACAAGTAAATAAAGATAAAACTTCTGAGGCAGATAATAGATTTTTACATATTATTGTCACTTGCACGTGTTTTCTTTGAACAAAATAAGGTAACTACTAACTACTAAGTACTAATTTACATTAAAATATAGACAATTTAAAAATGTTTTAAAATTATCCAAAAAAGTAGATAAATTAACAATAAAAAAATAAACTATTTTGTGTTGGTTGTTGTGTTTATTGATGTTGAAATATTCTTAATTTTTGTATCTTTTTAATTGAGTTATGTATCTGCTTTTTTGCCATTTACATTCTTTATATATACGAATAATCAATAAAAGATTAATCATATAATCTACATGCTGCTGACATGGGAAATTTTTAAATTCTAGCATATTATTCTTATTTAATTTTGTTAAAATCAAATTTTTCAGTATTTATAGAATTTTATTTTCACTTTTTATGTTTTCAAAATGTTTTTCAAATATTGTCAAACTTATGCGACACACATTTATTTGCCAATTAGATGGCAATTTTAAGCCTCCAGTTCCTAATGGATCAATATGTTCAAAAGTTTTGTACAAAGTCAACATTTTATTTGGATCGTTGTCTTCTGTGTCAGTTAACATAATATTTGTACAGTCTATACAATTAAAATTGTCAACACAACGTTTAGCCAAATACCCAGCAAAGTATGTAATTGAACAATCTTCTAGTGTTGTTTTGGAATTTTGCATATATTCAGGTTCAGATTCTGACGAGGACGAACTATATGATGAGTTTTGAAAAACTATATTACTACTATTATTATTTTTATATTCTTCTACTGGTTCAGATTCTTGGTGATTTACGTTAGTTTGATTTTGCGTTACGTCTACATCGTTTAATATGTCCACAGTTAAAAAATCGTCTTGGTCTAACTCACAATTACATTTTTCCGACGCCTTCATTAGAGAAAAAGAAGAAATACTTGCAAAGCAACTACGAAACATTCTAGCAGTCGGGTTCCTTGTATATCCGTTTTTTTGTCTTACTATAGAAAACATATTTTCTAATGGGTCTTGGTTTAGTCTATTTGTTAATAAGAAGTATTCTTTATTATTATTTTCTGGTTGAATATTATTGTGAAAATCTAATAATTCTGATTCATATAAATTAAGTACAGATGTTAAAGACCAAATCATACCCTTAAAACACGGTGGTACTGATATTTTTTTGTCCTTGTGACTAATTTTTTTAGCGTCTTGAAATTCTGATATGGTTTTTTTAATAATTTTAAATAAATGATGATTGTTATTGCTTAATGGTCGTCTATTTAAGTTCATATCATATAAATTTTTACTGTTACAGACATCAAATACATTATTTATTAAGAGTAAAAATTCTGCCGTATCTTTTGCAGTATTTGATTTTAACTCTCCCGTTTGAATACATGTTTTAATTGCAGCCGCGACACTATTACTGAAAATTTAGATTGCTAATTTACATGACATCTTTTGAAAAGGATTCGGATAAAGATGTACAGATGACAGTTTACACATTGCCCTTGCTGTATTATTTTTTATATCAATCTCGTATGTCTTAATCACGTCGCCAAAAGATATTATTTTATTTTTAATCTGTACATTTCCTGTTAGTAGATTATTTCTGAGACTTTTTATTAGATGTGGAATATCATATAAAAGATGGATTTTTTGACCATGTATTTCAGTAATGGGATTTACTTCAGTTCCACCGAGAAGCGTAAACAACTTTTGGTTTTGTGTCCCCTGATCACACACAATAGATGTTGGTAGTAATCCGACGTCAACTATGCATTTTACACTTTCTTTTATTAAAATACTTAGGTGGTTCCCATTAACTCCGTTGTTAGCCAAAAAATAACACAAAGGGAATTTCCAATTTTTGTACAGTCCTCTAACCATAATGACCAATGCATGTTTAGCTACTTTTGGTGTACGACCTAAGGGACCCAAGTCTTCAAAACCTTCGATTAAGTCTAGAGATTTATTATACTCAATATCTGTCATTATTGACATCTCATCATGTAAAATAATACATTTTTTATCACTATTAGACATTTCTGATACTTTCAATTTTATATGATATAAGTACTCCTTGTTAAAACCAGGAAGGAAATTTATAGATTTTAACCATCGGCGCACTGTACTTTCACCAGGTAAAACTATACCACTTTTTCGCATATATTTATACGTCGAAGGTGATTTATAAAAGAGTGATAGTGCAAATCTTTTTTCAGCCTTTAACCAAGGTTTACGCTTTTTATGTATAATTTGCATGGACATGAGAGCTTTTGAATTAGCAGAAGGAAAATGCACTTGACTAAATAAATTATGATTTTGATTTTTTTCCATATTACGTTTTATTTCAACTTTTTTTTTTAACGATGCAATAACTGCTCTATTTCGTTTTAATAATTTTCTAGAGTTTTTCAGTTTTTCTTGGAGAATTTTATTTTTATCTTGTAATTTTTTTGGACTTAAGCTTTTATAATTTACAGTAGAATCTAGAGCTTTCTGTGGACTTGGAATAGTTGTTAGTTCTGAAACCCAAGCTTTTGTACTTGGTGAAATTGATAACGAAGGACTGTTACAGAATACAAACGTTGATTTTGGAGACATTGTTGGAGTATGCATTTTGAAATTATTTTCATATTTATTCGTAGGAGTTAATACTTTTAAAACGTTTGGCGAAAATAAAGTATTGTTATGACCCAGGGAACCTAAAAATAAATGATTTATTAGATCATAATTTGTATTCTACCCATAATTTAAGTAATATTTGAGCTCATGGGCTTATTTACCATGCTATATGATAAATCAGTTAAGTATGTTAAGAGGACGCGATGTCCGCATGTGTTGCCTCCGTCTTATAAGTGCGTAACATAGCAAATTTTGCAATTGGCAGAATACGTGTAGCTCCGTTAGTTTAAAAATTAGAGTGAATTGACCACTTGTAAAATTTAAAGGTAAAATCCAGGCAATTCCATTTTCCAAATTTTAATTTTAAAGCGAGTTGTGAGTATTTTAAGATGTCCGAAGAATTTACAATTTTATGATACTCACAACTCGCTTTAAAATTAAAAAATAATAAAAAGCATATACATTGCCAAGATAATAATCTAATCTTACCTTTAAATTTTATAAGAGGTAAATTCTACTGAGTATATAACTTGCGATATTACACACTTATAAGACGGAGGCAACACATGCGGGTGTAACGTCCTCGTATGCGCACAAATCTGAACATTCTGAGCCACTATAAAAGAAAATATTCGACTGCAATTGATACAATTTTACATACCTACAACGACATTTCTAGCGTTTAAATTCTGAGCGAAGATTCTTAAAAACTTGTTTTAAGTGAAAATTAAAAAAAAAAAGTTGAAAGCAAATATTTGATTGTTTTTTATTAGCGTCCGTTGGCGCTGAAAATTTTATCGCGATATGCTAATGCGAGCGGTGCGCGGCAACGTGGAAGTTCTTATCGGTCTGTCCACTTTTTTCCGTCTTCCCCGAACACCACTCCTTCTTTTTGTGTTTTTAATTGTCAAATTATTATACCTGTGTATTATTTATTCTCTTTGTTTATATGTTCTCTGTGTTTTAATTAATGGTCGGTTATTGCCGTACGATTATTATCTTAAATACCATATGTTCCTATCAATTATTATTATTATTATTGTTATTATTATGCGGCCAACGCCCTAATTATTATTATTATTAATATTGGCGTCTCGGTGTCTACGTGTTTTTTTCTTATGCCGTATATGGTTATGTTGATTTTCTCTAAGCCGCTACTGTAGCGTTGTTTTGTCGTGCTGAATTATGTAGTGTTTTCTTTTGTAAGTCGCATTGAGCGCAATCATCAATTATTATTATTATCTTCATATTGTTGTAAGATTTGGTTTATTCGTTGTCAATGCGATACGAAATTTCATTATATTTGTCTCGCCAGTAAGGCGTAAAATTCATTGGTGTTGTTTTTACTATTTTATTCATCACTCGATTTGTCGTGTGTGACTATCACTACTTCGACTCCTACTTAAGGTTAGTACGTACTCATATATATTGCATACCCGTCGATTACGACTTCGGACTGTTCACCGTTGCGTAAGACCGCCAGCACTAGCCGTGTTGCGTGGGAGGCCACCCAGGTTGACAAGGTCCTCAGCTTCCTCGAGTTCCTCGAGGCCATCTTCATCTAAGCATCGTGCTGTCCACACCCGCGTAAGACCGCCAGCACTCGCCGTGGTGTGTGGGAGGCCGCCCAGGCCGCCCAGACCAACGTCATTGCAAGCCAATCACCTCAAGACCTCATTAATTTAAGTTTAGTTTAAGTATTGTCCCTGACTTGTTGTGAGCTCTGTGGTCATTGCACCAGACCGGATCGACCACAGAGACCCCCGCCCATAACTAAACTGTCACATCCTCTTTCCATTGTACATTAGTTCCTGTCCACGTCGTCGTTGTTCGTAGTGCATTTCATATTGCCTATCCTAGAGAGTATAAGGCGACGGCTCTTTAGTTGCCTACCTACGCCCCTTAACAGAGTCTTATACTCTTCGCTCTCGGACGTTACCGAGTGGTCCTTCGGGTACCCCAACATTTGTTGGTCGCGTACAGCGTCTAAAGTTCGAAATTAGAAAAAAATACGTACAAATCATAAAATTTCGCAGTTTTTTTTATCTAGAAATTCATAAAAAAAATTTGGATAGTGTCTAAGATTTTAAAATTTGACAAGAGATTCTCCATAAGTTTTTCTACCTTTTTTAAAGAAAAAAAAACTTCCCAGAAAGTCAAACTAAATCTTTATGATCGTTTGAAATTAGACATTGGATGCTCGCCGGTTTTTTCAGAATCGTTTTTCGTATACAATGATATATTATTGAATTCAAATTTAACACCATCCATTATATCCAGGGGCGTATACAAGGGAGGGGATGTGGGGGTCAGATCCCCCCATTTGTCTTTTTTTTAAATTTTATAAAATAGTGTTCTTAGTGTTAGCGCATTACAAGGAAACATCGAGAAAAAATTAAATAAATTGTTTAAACCTACTATAATTGTTTAATTCAGGGGCGTCTTTTCAACTTTTTGAAAGGCATGCTATCAACTAGTAGGAAGTCCAAAACCAAATTCAGCAGACCGATATAATATATTATTATATAATAATTATTTAAATAACGTTGGGTTCTATCACTGGATGGCCTCCCTCCTCATGTGTTCATGTTGTAAAAATAAATTTATGTATTTGTTCAAATTTGCTTATTATGCCTATTGTAGCATAGATTGTAAATATTCTAATAAAAAAAAAAAAAAAAATAATAATTATTACAAAAAAAAAAATGTCTCGCTTCACTCGACAATTTTCAATTTTATATTTCGCATGTATTTAATTTATTATGTATATACTAATATAGTATAGAACTTATAATACACCTAATAAATTAATTTTATACTTTATTATATTATTTAAACGCAAATTTAAATATTTATGGTTACGCTTTGTCCTTTAATATCTTCATGTAAAATCACTATATTTAAACGCGGTTTTTTTTACAGTACTAAGTATAAAAATTTTGATTGAATGGCATAAAATTAATTTTTTTCTTTAAAAAATTCAAAAATTTTCCAAAAAAATTTTTACGCATTTAAGAATTTATAATTTTTAAAATGGCTATTTTGTTGAACATATTTTTTAAAACAGTTAAAAAAAAATTAAATAAAAATTGACCAAGTTAGAGCAAGTTATGTTTTTGAATAATTGTAGTAAAAAAATGTAAAACAATGAAACTGGTTACCTATTTTTAAGTTTTTTAATTATCATGAATTGAACCTAAAATTATGATATTTCACTTCATAATAATTAAAATACTTGAAAATAGGTAACCAATTTCACTGTTTAGCAATCGATATAACACGGCTATTTTTATTTCTATTCAAATCAAAACATTAATTAGGAATGTAAAATTATTGTCGTGTGCTGAAATTAGATATTTCATTATTGAAATGTGAAACAATTGATTTTTTTTACTACAATTATTCAAAAACATAACTTGCTCTAACTTGGTCAATTTTTATTTAATTTTTTTTTTGAACTGTTTTAAAAAATATGTTCAACAAAATGGCATCTTAAAAATTTTAAATTCTTAAATGCGTAAAAATTTTTTAATTTTTAAAAGAACAAAAATGAATTTTATATTTTTATGCAATTCAATCAAAATTTTTATACTTAGTACTGTAAAAAAAACCGCGTTTAAATATAATGATTTTACATGGAAATATTAAGTGTGATACGGGACTTTTGGGACATAGTGTAATTACCTATATTTTGTTATTTATTATTTTAATGTGATAGGTTTAAATTTTTTTTCTGACCCCCCCCCCCCCCCCCCCACACACAAAATGTGTGTATATGCCACTGATTATATTGATCTTCTATATAGTAACCTACTCTACAGCAGAGCGACATCTACTTACCCGCTTTTTTAAACTTAGTCGGAGTCGTATCCAATATTTCGTTGACATTACTATTAGCATGTGCTTTTATTTCAGAAGCATTGGAGATTTTCCATCTCCAAGATTTGGGTGAGCTTAAATTAGTGTCCAACGTTGTCTTTAAAACTGGGTCATCAACTTTTTTGACTAGATTATAATAAAATAATTTATTTAAATGCAGTATTTAAAAAATAATATATTGGTGGGGGGGGGGGGGGGGTGTTGTAAATTTACCTTCATAGTTCCTTTTGGGTATAGCATTAGCATTGAGTCTCGATTTAACATCATTTTGATTGCTATATTGGTCTTTATCAAAATGTTCTGAGCATATAAACTTTTTTTTTAACTGTTTTGGGCTTAGTAAGTCCAACTCAATGTTCCCTAAAAGGAAAATTGTGAATCAAAAATCTTAATCTAAGTAGATAGATTTAAGTAAATCGTAGTTCGAATAAAAATAATTACTTGTTAAAAATATTATGATAGTATGGTTACTGGTTAGCAATTATTAATCATTAAGTATACATTAAGATTATTCGTATAAATAATGAGTTGATAAATAAATACATCTAAATACATACCAGAATTAATAATCCATTTTTTTATTAAATCAGTATTCGATGGAAATGTATGAAAACGTAACCCTTTATTTGAACTTCTGTGTGCATTTTTGCAATTAGCAAAAGAGCATTTTCTTCCTGACATTTATATTCCTTTCCTTATTAAGTACGTTCGAAAAAAAAATAAACAGTATTGTAATAATGTAATACTGTGAAAGTTAATTATTTAATTTAATAAAATTGAAATTTATTGATAACAAGTTAAAAGCAAAAGGAACGAGTTGACATGTTCAATTCAACGCAGCCAACGGTGTAATGAATATTGAATGTAAAAACTAATAAACAAAATTCCAAATATCATAGGACAACACTATACATTTAAATATATCAGTCTTAAAATGTTTAAAAATAATTATTTTTCCAGAAATAGGCGTGTAGCGTGTTACAATGTCGCACCTCGTTCAGATTGTAAACAATAATTGGTGCACTGCGATATCCTTAATATAAGTTTCTATTAGTGTTTGAATGTTTGATATTTAGTTTATTTTTATTATTCATTTTCTAACAGAATAATTTACTATAGATCTATTATTATATCGTTGAATTGTAATTCAATATATCACGGGTGTCAAAATTTGACAAAACTCTGGGGTAGCAAAAATAAATAACTGACAAAAAATTGCCTTCTGTTTATTAAAAAAAAATTGTATCAGTATCATATAATCAATGGCATTATTTATTTTGTGGTAGCAAAATTGTACCCTTGCGCCATAAAGGCATAAAACAATGTAGAAGTCCCCTACAATGTGACACCTATGCAATATACTCAGACACTCAGTTCAATTTAACAAAAGTATAGTCGGGCAACAGTCTAAAACACGTCATTACAATACATTTGGGTGTATATAAAAGGTCGTAAAAAAATTTTGAAAAACAGGTGATGAATCCGCTAAATATCGTCTTAAGTCATTTCTATTAAACTAATCATACTTTTTATATTTTTAACGTTAAGTTCACATTATTTTACATCTAAAAAACGTATTTACAATACATTTGGGTGTATATAAAAGGTCGTAAAAAAATTTTGAAAAACAGGTGATGAATCCGCTAAATATCGTCTTAAGTCATTTCTATTAAACTAATCATACTTTTTATATTTTTATCGTTAAGTTCACATAATTTTACATCTAAAACACGTCTTTACAATACATTTGGGTGTATATAAAAGGTCGTAAAAAAATTTTGAAAAACAGGTGATGAATCCGCTAAATATCGTCTTAAGTCATTTCTATTAAACTAATCATACTTTTTATATTTTTAACGTTAAGTTCACATTATTTTACATCTAAAAAACGTATTTACAATACATTTGGGTGAATACAAAAGATAGAAAAAAAATTTGGGAAAAAATTTGGTAAAAACTGGTGATAATTCCGCTAAATATCGTTTAAAGTCATTTGTATTGACCTAATCATACTTTTTATATTTTTAACGTTAAGTTCACATAAATTTACATCTAAAACCCGTCTTTACAATACATTTGGGTGAATACAAAAAATAGAAAAAAAATTTGGTAAAAAATGGTGATAATTCCGCTAAATATCGTTTAAAGTCATTTGTATTGAACTAATCATACATTTTATATTCTTATCGTTAAGTTCACATAATTTTACATCTAAAACACGTCTTTACAATACATTTGGGTGTATATAAAAGGTCGTAAAAAAATTTTGAAAAACAGGTGATGAATCCGCTAAATATCGTCTTAAGTCATTTCTATTAAACTAATCATACTTTTTATATTTTTATCGTTAAGTTCACATAATTTTACATCTAAACCACGTCTTTACAATACATTTGGGTGGATATAAAAGGTCGTAAAAAAATTTTGAAAAACAGGTGATGAATCCGCTAAATATCGTCTTAAGTCATTTCTATTAAACTAATCATACTTTTTATATTTTTAACGTTAAGTTCACATTATTTTACATCTAAAAAACGTATTTACAATACATTTGGGTGAATACAAAAAATAGAAAAAAAATTTGGGAAAAAATTTGGTAAAAACTGGTGATAATTCCGCTAAATATCGTTTAAAGTCATTTGTATTGAACTAATCATACTTTTTATATTTTTATCGTTAAGTTCACATAATTTTACATCTAAAACACGTCTTTACAATACATTTGGGTGAATACAAAAAATAGAAAAAAAATTTGAGAAAAAATTTGGTAAAAAATGATGATAATTCCGCTAAATATCGTTTAAAGTCATTTGTATTGAACTAATCATACTTTTTATATTTTTATCGTTAAGTTCACATAATTTTACATCTAAAACACGTCTTTACAATACATTTGGGTGTATATAAAAGGTCGTAAAAAAATTTTGAAAAACAGGTGATGAATCCGCTAAATATCGTCTTAAGTCATTTCTATTAAACTAATCATACTTTTTATATTTTTAACGTTAAGTTCACATTATTTTACATCTAAAAAACGTATTTACAATACATTTGAGTGAATACAAATAATAGAAAAAAAATTTGGGAAAAAATTTGGTAAAAAATGGTGATAATTCCGCTAAATATCGTTTAAAGTCATTTGTATTGACCTAATCATACTTTTTATATTTTTATCGTTAAGTTCACATAATTTTACATATAAAACACGTCTTTACAATACATTTGGGTGTATATAAAAGGTCGTAAAAAAATTTTGAAAAACAGGTGATGAATCCGCTAAATATCGTCTTAAGTCATTTCTATTAAACTAATCATACTTTTTATATTTTTATCGTTAAGTTCACATAATTTTACATCTAAACCACGTCTTTACAATACATTTGGGTGGATATAAAAGGTCGTAAAAAAATTTTGAAAAACAGGTGATGAATCCGCTAAATATCGTCTTAAGTCATTTCTATTAAACTAATCATACTTTTTATATTTTTAACGTTAAGTTCACATTATTTTACATCTAAAAAACGTATTTACAATACATTTGGGCGAATACAAAAAATAGAAAAAAAATTTGGGAAAAAATTTGGTAAAAACTGGTGATAATTCCGCTAAATATCGTTTAAAGTCATTTGTATTGAACTAATCATACTTTTTATATTTTTATCGTTAAGTTCACATAATTTTACATCTAAAACACGTCTTTACAATACATTTGGGTGAATACAAAAAATAGAAAAAAAATTTGAGAAAAAATTTGGTAAAAAATGATGATAATTCCGCTAAATATCGTTTAAAGTCATTTGTATTGAACTAATCATACTTTTTATATTTTTATCGTTAAGTTCACATAATTTTACATCTAAAACCCGTCTTTACAATACATTTGGGTGAATACAAAAAATAGAAAAAAAATTTGAGAAAAAATTTGGTAAAAAATGGTGATAATTCCGCTAAATATCGTTTAAAGTCATTTGTATTGAACTAATCATACTTTTTATATTTTTATCGTTAAGTTCACATAATTTTACATCTAATACACGTCATTACAATACATTTGGGTGTATATAAAAGGTCGTAAAAAAATTTTGAAAAACAGGTGATGAATCCGCTAAATATCGTCTTAAGTCATTTCTATTAAACTAATCATACTTTTTATATTTTTATCGTTAAGTTCACATAATTTTACATCTAAAACACGTCTTTACAATACATTTGGGTGTATATAAAAGGTCGTAAAAAAATTTTGAAAAACAGGTGATGAATCCGCTAAATATCGTCTTAAGTCATTTCTATTAAACTAATCATACTTTTTATATTTTTAACGTTAAGTTCACATTATTTTACATCTAAAACCCGTCTTTACAATACATTTGAGTGAATACAAAAAATAGAAAAAAAATTTGAGAAAAAATTTGGTAAAAAATGGTGATAATTCCGCTAAATATCGTTTAAAGTCATTTGTATTGAACTAATCATACTTTTTATATTTTTATCGTTAAGTTCACATAATTTTACATCTAAAACACGTCTTTACAATACATTTGGGTGTATATAAAAGGTCGTAAAAAAATTTTGAAAAACAGGTGATGAATCCGCTAAATATCGTCTTAAGTCATTTCTATTAAACTAATCATACTTTTTATATTTTTAACGTTAAGTTCACATTATTTTACATCTAAAAAACGTATTTACAATACATTTGGGTGAATACAAAAAATAGAAAAAAAATTTGGGAAAAAATTTGGTAAAAACTGGTGATAATTCCGCTAAATATCGTTTAAAGTCATTTGTATTGACCTAATCATACTTTTTATATTTTTAACGTTAAGTTCACATTATTTTACATCTAAAAAACGTATTTACAATACATTTGAGTGAATACAAATAATAGAAAAAAAATTTGGGAAAAAATTTGGTAAAAAATGGTGATAATTTCGCTAAATATCGTTTAAAGTCATTTGTATTGAACTAATCATACTTTTTATATTTTTAACGTTAAGTTCACATTATTTTACATCTAAAAAACGTATTTACAATACATTTGGGTGAATACAAAAAATAGAAAAAAAATTTGGGAAAAAATTTTGTAAAAACTGGTGATAATTCCGCTAAATATCGTATAAAGTCATTTCAATTAAACTAATCATACTTTTTATATTTTTAACGTTAAGTTCACATTATTTTACATCTAAAAAACGTCTTTACAATACATTTGGGTGAATACAAAAAATAGAAAAAAAATTTGGGAAAAAATTTGGTAAAAACTGGTGATAATTCCGCTAAATATCGTTTAAAGTCATTTCTATTAAACTAATCATACTTTTTATATTTTTAACGTTAAGTTCACATAATTTTACATCTAAAACACGTCTTTACAATACAATTGGGTGTATATAAAAGGTCGTAAAAAAATTTTGAAAAACAGGTGATGAATCCGCTAAATATCGTCTTAAGTCATTTCTATTAAACTAATCATACTTTTTATATTTTTAACGTTAAGTTCACATTATTTTACATCTAAAAAACGTATTTACAATACATTTGGGTGAATACAAAAAATAGAAAAAAAATTTGGGAAAAAATTTTGTAAAAACTGGTGATAATTCCGCTAAATATCGTATAAAGTCATTTCAATTAAACTAATCATACTTTTTATATTTTTAACGTTAAGTTCACATTATTTTACATCTAAAAAACGTCTTTACAATACATTTGGGTGAATACAAAAAATAGAAAAAAAATTTGGGAAAAAATTTGGTAAAAACTGGTGATAATTCCGCTAAATATCGTTTAAAGTCATTTCTATTAAACTAATCATACTTTTTATATTTTTAACGTTAAGTTCACATAATTTTACATCTAAAACACGTCTTTACAATACAATTGGGTGTATATAAAAGGTCGTAAAAAAATTTTGAAAAACAGGTGATGAATCCGCTAAATATCGTCTTAAGTCATTTCTATTAAACTAATCATACTTTTTATATTTTTAACGTTAAGTTCACATTATTTTACATCTAAAAAACGTATTTACAATACATTTGGGTGAATACAAAAAATAGAAAAAAAATTTTGTAAAAACTGGTGATAATTCCGCTAAATATCGTATAAAGTCATTTCTATTAAACTAATCATACTTTTTATATTTTTAACGTTAAGTTCACATAATTTTACATCTAAAACACGTCTTTACAATACAATTGGGTGTATATAAAAGGTCGTAAAAAAATTTTGAAAAACAGGTGATGAATCCGCTAAATATCGTCTTAAGTCATTTCTATTAAACTAATCATACTTTTTATATTTTTAACGTTAAGTTCACATTATTTTACATCTAAAAAACGTATTTACAATACATTTGGGTGAATACAAAAAATAGAAAAAAAATTTGGTAAAAACTGGTGATAATTCCGCTAAATATCGTTTAAAGTCATTTGTATTGACCTAATCATACTTTTTATATTTTTAACGTTAAGTTCACATAATTTTACATCTAAAACCCGTCTTTACAATACATTTGAGTGAATACAAAAAATAGAAAAAAAATTTGAGAAAAAATTTGGTAAAAAATGGTGATAATTCCGCTAAATATCGTTTAAAGTCATTTCAATTAAACTAATCATACTTTTTATATTTTTAACGTTAAGTTCACATTATTTTACATCTAAAAAACGTCTTTACAATACATTTGGGTGAATACAAAAAATAGAAAAAAAATTTGGGAAAAAATTTGGTAAAAACTGGTGATAATTCCGCTAAATATCGTTTAAAGTCATTTCTATTAAACTAATCATACTTTTTATATTTTTAACGTTAAGTTCACATAATTTTACATCTAAAACCCGTCTTTACAATACATTTGGGTGAATACAAAAAATAGAAAAAAAATTTGAGAAAAAATTTGGTAAAAAATGGTGATAATTCCGCTAAATATCGTTTAAAGTCATTTGTATTGAACTAATCATACTTTTTATATTTTTAACGTTAAGTTCACATAATTTTACATCTAAAACCCGTCTTTACAATACATTTGAGTGAATACAAAAAATAGAAAAAAAATTTGAGAAAAAATTTGGTAAAAAATGGTGATAATTCCGCTAAATATCGTTTAAAGTCATTTCAATTAAACTAATCATACTTTTTATATTTTTAACGTTAAGTTCACATTATTTTACATCTAAAAAACGTATTTACAATACATTTGGGTGTATATAAAAGGTCGTAAAAAAATTTTGAAAAACAGGTGATGAATCCGCTAAATATCGTCTTAAGTCATTTCTATTAAACTAATCATACTTTTTATATTTTTATCGTTAAGTTCACATAATTTTACATCTAAAACACGTCTTTACAATACATTTGGGTGTATATAAAAGGTCGTAAACAAATTTTGAAAAACAGGTGATGAATCCGCTAAATATCGTCTTAAGTCATTTCTATTAAACTAATCATACTTTTTATATTTTTAACGTTAAGTTCACATTATTTTACATCTAAAAAACGTATTTACAATACATTTGGGTGAATACAAAAAATAGAAAAAAAATTTGGGAAAAAATTTGGTAAAAACTGGTGATAATTCCGCTAAATATCGTTTAAAGTCATTTGTATTGACCTAATCATACTTTTTATATTTTTAACGTTAAGTTCACATAATTTTACATCTAAAACCCGTCTTTACAATACATTTGAGTGAATACAAAAAATAGAAAAAAAATTTGAGAAAAAATTTGGTAAAAAATGGTGATAATTCCGCTAAATATCGTTTAAAGTCATTTGTATTGAACTAATCATACTTTTTATATTATTAACGTTAAGTTAACATAATTTTACATCTAAAACACGTCTTTACAATACATTTGGGTGTATATAAAAGGTCGTAAAAAAATTTTGAAAAACAGGTGATGAATCCGCTAAATATCGTCTTAAGTCATTTCTATTAAACTAATCATACTTTTTATATTTTTAACGTTAAGTTCACATTATTTTACATTTAAAAAACGTATTTACAATACATTTGGGTGTATATAAAAGGTCGTAAAAAAATTTTGAAAAACAGGTGATGAATCCGCTAAATATCGTCTTAAGTCATTTCTATTAAACTAATCATACTTTTTATATTTTTAACGTTAAGTTCACATTATTTTACATCTAAAACCCGTCTTTACAATACATTTGAGTGAATACAAAAAATAGAAAAAAAATTTGAGAAAAAATTTGGTAAAAAATGGTGATAATTCCGCTAAATATCGTTTAAAGTCATTTGTATTGAACTAATCATACTTTTTATATTTTTATCGTTAAGTTCACATAAATTTACATCTAAAACACGTCTTTACAATACATTTGGGTGTATATAAAAGGTCGTAAAAAAATTTTGAAAAACAGGTGATGAATCCGCTAAATATCGTCTTAAGTCATTTCTATTAAACTAATCATATTTTTTATATTTTTAACGTTAAGTTCACATTATTTTACATCTAAAAAACGTATTTACAATACATTTGAGTGAATACAAAAAATAGAAAAAAAATTTGAGAAAAAATTTGGTAAAAAATGGTGATAATTCCGCTAAATATCGTTTAAAGTCATTTGTATTGACCTAATCATACTTTTTATATTTTTAACGTTAAGTTCACATAATTTTACATCTAAAACCCGTCTTTACAATACATTTGAGTGAATACAAAAAATAGAAAAAAAATTTGAGAAAAAATTTGGTAAAAAATGGTGATAATTCCGCTAAATATCGTTTAAAGTCATTTGTATTGAACTAATCATACTTTTTATATTATTAACGTTAAATTAACATAATTTTACATCTAAAACACGTCTTTACAATACATTTGGGTGTATATAAAAGGTCGTAAAAAAATTTTGAAAAACAGGTGATGAATCCGCTAAATATCGTCTTAAGTCATTTCTATTAAACTAATCATACTTTTTATATTTTTAACGTTAAGTTCACATTATTTTACATCTAAAAAACGTATTTACAATACATTTGGGTGTATATAAAAGGTCGTAAAAAAATTTTGAAAAACAGGTGATGAATCCGCTAAATATCGTCTTAAGTCATTTCTATTAAACTAATCATACTTTTTATATTTTTATCGTTAAGTTCACATAATTTTACATCTAAAACACGTCTTTACAATACATTTGGGTGTATATAAAAGGTCGTAAAAAAATTTTGAAAAACAGGTGATGAATCCGCTAAATATCGTCTTAAGTCATTTCTATTAAACTAATCATACTTTTTATATTTTTATCGTTAAGTTCACATAATTTTACATCTAAAACACGTCTTTACAATACGTTTGGGTGTATATAAAAGGTAGTAAAAAAATTTTGAAAAACAGGTGATGAATCCGCTAAATATCGTCTTAAGTCATTTCTATTAAACTAATCATACTTTTTATATTTTTAACGTTAAGTTCACATTATTTTACATCTAAAACCCGTCTTTACAATACATTTGAGTGAATACAAAAAATAGAAAAAAAATTTGGGAAAAAATTTGGTAAAAACTGGTGATAATTCCGCTAAATATCGTTTAAAGTCATTTGTATTGACCTAATCATACTTTTTATATTTTTAACGTTAAGTTCACATAATTTTACATCTAAAACCCGTCTTTACAATACATTTGAGTGAATACAAAAAATAGAAAAAAAATTTGAGAAAAAATTTGGTAAAAAATGGTGATAATTCCGCTAAATATCGTTTAAAGTCATTTGTATTGAACTAATCATACTTTTTATATTATTAACGTTAAGTTAACATAATTTTACATCTAAAACACGTCTTTACAATACATTTGGGTGTATATAAAAGGTCGTAAAAAAATTTTGAAAAACAGGTGATGAATCCGCTAAATATCGTCTTAAGTCATTTCTATTAAACTAATCATACTTTTTATATTTTTAACGTTAAGTTCACATTATTTTACATTTAAAAAACGTATTTACAATACATTTGGGTGTGTATAAAAGGTCGTAAAAAAATTTTGAAAAACAGGTGATGAATCCGCTAAATATCGTCTTAAGTCATTTCTATTAAACTAATCATACTTTTTATATTTTTAACGTTAAGTTCACATTATTTTACATCTAAAACCCGTCTTTACAATACATTTGAGTGAATACAAAAAATAGAAAAAAAATTTGAGAAAAAATTTGGTAAAAAATGGTGATAATTCCGCTAAATATCGTTTAAAGTCATTTGTATTGAACTAATCATACTTTTTATATTTTTATCGTTAAGTTCACATAAATTTACATCTAAAACACGTCTTTACAATACATTTGGGTGTATATAAAAGGTCGTAAAAAAATTTTGAAAAACAGGTGATGAATCCGCTAAATATCGTCTTAAGTCATTTCTATTAAACTAATCATATTTTTTATATTTTTAACGTTAAGTTCACATTATTTTACATCTAAAAAACGTATTTACAATACATTTGAGTGAATACAAAAAATAGAAAAAAAATTTGAGAAAAAATTTGGTAAAAAATGGTGATAATTCCGCTAAATATCGTTTAAAGTCATTTGTATTGACCTAATCATACTTTTTATATTTTTAACGTTAAGTTCACATAATTTTACATCTAAAACCCGTCTTTACAATACATTTGAGTGAATACAAAAAATAGAAAAAAAATTTGAGAAAAAATTTGGTAAAAAATGGTGATAATTCCGCTAAATATCGTTTAAAGTCATTTGTATTGAACTAATCATACTTTTTATATTATTAACGTTAAGTTAACATAATTTTACATCTAAAACACGTCTTTACAATACATTTGGGTGTATATAAAAGGTCGTAAAAAAATTTTGAAAAACAGGTGATGAATCCGCTAAATATCGTCTTAAGTCATTTCTATTAAACTAATCATACTTTTTATATTTTTAACGTTAAGTTCACATTATTTTACATTTAAAAAACGTATTTACAATACATTTGGGTGTGTATAAAAGGTCGTAAAAAAATTTTGAAAAACAGGTGATGAATCCGCTAAATATCGTCTTAAGTCATTTCTATTAAACTAATCATACTTTTTATATTTTTAACGTTAAGTTCACATTATTTTACATCTAAAACCCGTCTTTACAATACATTTGAGTGAATACAAAAAATAGAAAAAAAATTTGAGAAAAAATTTGGTAAAAAATGGTGATAATTCCGCTAAATATCGTTTAAAGTCATTTGTATTGAACTAATCATACTTTTTATATTTTTATCGTTAAGTTCACATAAATTTACATCTAAAACACGTCTTTACAATACATTTGGGTGTATATAAAAGGTCGTAAAAAAATTTTGAAAAACAGGTGATGAATCCGCTAAATATCGTCTTAAGTCATTTCTATTAAACTAATCATATTTTTTATATTTTTAACGTTAAGTTCACATTATTTTACATCTAAAAAACGTATTTACAATACATTTGAGTGAATACAAAAAATAGAAAAAAAATTTGAGAAAAAATTTGGTAAAAAATGGTGATAATTCCGCTAAATATCGTTTAAAGTCATTTGTATTGACCTAATCATACTTTTTATATTTTTAACGTTAAGTTCACATAATTTTACATCTAAAACCCGTCTTTACAATACATTTGAGTGAATACAAAAAATAGAAAAAAAATTTGAGAAAAAATTTGGTAAAAAATGGTGATAGTTCCGCTAAATATCGTTTAAAGTCATTTGTATTGAACTAATCATACTTTTTATATTATTAACGTTAAATTAACATAATTTTACATCTAAAACACGTCTTTACAATACATTTGGGTGTATATAAAAGGTCGTAAAAAAATTTTGAAAAACAGGTGATGAATCCGCTAAATATCGTCTTAAGTCATTTCTATTAAACTAATCATACTTTTTATATTTTTAACGTTAAGTTCACATTATTTTACATCTAAAAAACGTATTTACAATACATTTGGGTGTATATAAAAGGTCGTAAAAAAATTTTGAAAAACAGGTGATGAATCCGCTAAATATCGTCTTAAGTCATTTCTATTAAACTAATCATACTTTTTATATTTTTATCGTTAAGTTCACATAATTTTACATCTAAAACACGTCTTTACAATACATTTGGGTGTATATAAAAGGTCGTAAAAAAATTTTGAAAAACAGGTGATGAATCCGCTAAATATCGTCTTAAGTCATTTCTATTAAACTAATCATACTTTTTATATTTTTATCGTTAAGTTCACATAATTTTACATCTAAAACACGTCTTTACAATACGTTTGGGTGTATATAAAAGGTAGTAAAAAAATTTTGAAAAACAGGTGATGAATCCGCTAAATATCGTCTTAAGTCATTTCTATTAAACTAATCATACTTTTTATATTTTTAACGTTAAGTTCACATTATTTTACATCTAAAAAACGTATTTACAATACATTTGGGTGAATACAAAAGATAGAAAAAAAATTTGGGAAAAAATTTGGTAAAAACTGGTGATAATTCCGCTAAATATCGTCTTAAGTCATTTCTATTAAACTAATCATACTTTTTATATTTTTATCGTTAAGTTCACATAATTTTACATCTAAAACACGTCTTTACAATACGTTTGGGTGTATATAAAAGGTAGTAAAAAAATTTTGAAAAACAGGTGATGAATCCGCTAAATATCGTCTTAAGTCATTTCTATTAAACTAATCATACTTTTTATATTTTTAACGTTAAGTTCACATTATTTTACATCTAAAAAACGTATTTACAATACATTTGGGTGAATACAAAAGATAGAAAAAAAATTTGGGAAAAAATTTGGTAAAAACTGGTGATAATTCCGCTAAATATCGTTTAAAGTCATTTGTATTGACCTAATCATACTTTTTATATTTTTAACGTTAAGTTCACATAATTTTACATCTAAAACCCGTCTTTACAATACATTTGAGTGAATACAAAAAATAGAAAAAAAATTTGAGAAAAAATTTGGTAAAAAATGGTGATAATTCCGCTAAATATCGTTTAAAGTCATTTGTATTGAACTAATCATACTTTTTATATTATTAACGTTAAGTTAACATAATTTTACATCTAAAACACGTCTTTACAATACATTTGGGTGTATATAAAAGGTCGTAAAAAAATTTTGAAAAACAGGTGATGAATCCGCTAAATATCGTCTTAAGTCATTTCTATTAAACTAATCATACTTTTTATATTTTTAACGTTAAGTTCACATTATTTTACATCTAAAACCCGTCTTTACAATACATTTGAGTGAATACAAAAAATAGAAAAAAAATTTGAGAAAAAATTTGGTAAAAAATGGTGATAATTCCGCTAAATATCGTTTAAAGTCATTTGTATTGAACTAATCATACTTTTTATATTTTTATCGTTAAGTTCACATAATTTTACATCTAAAACACGTCTTTACAATACATTTGGGTGTATATAAAAGGTCGTAAAAAAATTTTGAAAAACAGGTGATGAATCCGCTAAATATCGTCTTAAGTCATTTCTATTAAACTAATCATACTTTTTATATTTTTAACGTTAAGTTCACATTATTTTACATCTAAAAAACGTATTTACAATACATTTGGGTGAATACAAAAAATAGAAAAAAAATTTGGGAAAAAATTTGGTAAAAACTGGTGATAATTCCGCTAAATATCGTATAAAGTCATTTCTATTAAACTAATCATACTTTTTATATTTTTAACGTTAAGTTCACATAATTTTACATCTAAAACACGTCTTTACAATACAATTGGGTGTATATAAAAGGTCGTAAAAAAATTTTGAAAAACAGGTGATGAATCCGCTAAATATCGTCTTAAGTCATTTCTATTAAACTAATCATACTTTTTATATTTTTAACGTTAAGTTCACATTATTTTACATCTAAAAAACGTATTTACAATACATTTGGGTGAATACAAAAAATAGAAAAAAAATTTGGTAAAAACTGGTGATAATTCCGCTAAATATCGTTTAAAGTCATTTGTATTGACCTAATCATACTTTTTATATTTTTAACGTTAAGTTCACATAATTTTACATCTAAAACCCGTCTTTACAATACATTTGAGTGAATACAAAAAATAGAAAAAAAATTTGAGAAAAAATTTGGTAAAAAATGGTGATAATTCCGCTAAATATCGTTTAAAGTCATTTCAATTAAACTAATCATACTTTTTATATTTTTAACGTTAAGTTCACATTATCTTACATCTAAAAAACGTATTTACAATACATTTGGGTGAATACAAAAAATAGAAAAAAAATTTGGGAAAAAATTTGGTAAAAACTGGTGATAATTCCGCTAAATATCGTTTAAAGTCATTTGTATTGAACTAATCATACTTTTTATATTTTTATCGTTAAGTTCACATAATTTTACATCTAAAACACGTCATTACAATACATTTGGGTGTATATAAAAGGTCGTAAAAAAATTTTGAAAAACAGGTGATGAATCCGCTAAATATCGTCTTAAGTCATTTCTATTAAACTAATCATACTTTTTATATTTTTAACGTTAAGTTCACATTATTTTACATCTAAAAAACGTATTTACAATACATTTGGGTGAATACAAAAAATAGAAAAAAAATTTGGGAAAAAATTTGGTAAAAACTGGTGATAATTCCGCTAAATATCGTTTAAAGTCATTTGTATTGACCTAATCATACTTTTTATATTTTTAACGTTAAGTTCACATTATTTTACATCTAAAACACGACTTTACAATACATTTGGGTGTATATAAATGGTCGTAAAAAACTTTTGAAAAACAGGTGATGAATCCGCTAAATATCGTCTTAAGTCATTTCTATTAAACTAATCATACTTTTTATATTTTTAACGTTAAGTTCACATTATTTTACATCTAAAAAACGTATTTACAATATATTTGGGTGAATACAAAAAATAGAAAAAAAATTTGGGAAAAAATTTGGTAAAAACTGGTGATAATTCCGCTAAATATCGTATAAAGTCATTTGCATTGAACTAATCATACTTTTTATATTTTTATCGTTAAGTTCACATAATTTTACATCTAAAACACGTCTTTACAATACATTTGGGTGTATATAAAAGGTCGTAAAACAATTTTGAAAAACAGGTGATGAATCCGCTAAATATCGTCTTAAGTCATTTCTATTAAACTAATCATGCTTTTTATATTTTTAACGTTAAGTTCACATTATTTTACATCTAAAAAACGTATTTACATTACATTTGGGTGTATATAAAAGGTCGTAAAAAAATTTTGAAAAACAGGTGATGAATCCGCTAAATATCGTCTTAAGTCATTTCTATTAAACTAATCATACTTTTTATATTTTTATCGTTAAGTTCACATAATGTTACATCTAAAACACGTCTTTACAATACATTTGGGTGTATATTAAAGGTCGTAAAAAATTTTGAAAAACAGGTTATGAATCCGCTAAATATCGTTTAAAGTCATTTGTATTGAACTAATCATACTTTTTATATTTTTAACGTTAAGTTCACATTATTTTACATCTAAAAAACGTATTTACAATACATTTGGGTGAATACAAAAAATAGAAAAAAAATTTGGGAAAAAATTTGGTAAAAACTGGTGATAATTCCGCTAAATATCGTTTAAAGTCATTTGTATTGACCTAATCATACTTTTTATATTTTTAACGTTAAGTTCACATAATTTTACATCTAAAACCCGTCTTTACAATACATTTGAGTGAATACAAAAAATAAAAAAAAAATTTGAGAAAAAATTTGGTAAAAAATGGTGATAATTCCGCTAAATATCGTTTAAAGTCATTTGTATTGAACTAATCATACTTTTTATATTTTTAACGTTAAGTTCACATTATTTTACATCTAAAAAACGTATTTACAATACATTTGGGTGTATATAAAAGGTCGTAAAAAAATTTTGAAAAACAGGTGATGAATCCGCTAAATATCGTCTTAAGTCATTTCTATTAAACTAATCATACTTTTTATATTTTTATCGTTAAGTTCACATAATTTTACATCTAAAACACGTCTTTACAATACATTTGGGTGTATATAAAAGGTCGTAAAAAAATTTTGAAAAACAGGTGATGAATCCGCTAAATATCGTCTTAAGTCATTTCTATTAAACTAATCATACTTTTTATATTTTTAACGTTAAGTTCACATTATTTTACATCTAAAACACGTCTTTACAATACATTTGGGTGTATATAAAAGGTCGTAAAAAAATTTTGAAAAACAGGTGATGAATCCGCTAAATATCGTCTTAAGTCATTTCTATTAAACTAATCATACTTTTTATATTTTTAACGTTAAGTTCACATAATTTTACATCTAAAACCCGTCTTTACAATACATTTGAGTGAATACAAAAAATAGAAAAAAAATTTGAGAAAAAATTTGGTAAAAAATGGTGATAATTCCGCTAAATATCGTTTAAAGTCATTTGTATTGAACTAATCATACTTTTTATATTATTAACGTTAAGTTAACATAATTTTACATCTAAAACACGTCTTTACAATACATTTGGGTTTATATAAAAGGTCGTAAAAAAATTTTGAAAAACAGGTGATGAATCCGCTAAATATCGTCTTAAGTCATTTCTATTAAACTAATCATACTTTTTATATTTTTAACGTTAAGTTCACATAATTTTACATCTAAAACCCGTCTTTACAATACATTTGAGTGAATACAAAAAATAGAAAAAAAATTTGAGAAAAAATTTGGTAAAAAATGGTGATAATTCCGCTAAATATCGTTTAAAGTCATTTGTATTGAACTAATCATACTTTTTATATTATTAACGTTAAGTTAACATAATTTTACATCTAAAACACGTCTTTACAATACATTTGGGTGTATATAAAAGGTCGTAAAAAAATTTTGAAAAACAGGTGATGAATCCGCTAAATATCGTCTTAAGTCATTTCTATTAAACTAATCATACTTTTTATATTTTTAACGTTAAGTTCACATTATTTTACATCTAAAACCCGTCTTTACAATACATTTGAGTGAATACAAAAAATAGAAAAAAAATTTGAGAAAAAATTTGGTAAAAAATGGTGATAATTCCGCTAAATATCGTTTAAAGTCATTTGTATTGAACTAATCATACTTTTTATATTTTTAACGTTAAGTTCACATAATTTTACATCTAAAACCCGTCTTTACAATACATTTGAGTGAATACAAAAAATAGAAAAAAAATTTGAGAAAAAATTTGGTAAAAAATGGTGATAATTCCGCTAAATATCGTTTAAAGTCATTTCTATTAAACTAATCATACTTTTTATATTTTTAACGTTAAGTTCACATTATTTTACATCTAAAACCCGTCTTTACAATACATTTGAGTGAATACAAAAAATAGAAAAAAAATTTGAGAAAAAATTTGGTAAAAAATGGTGATAATTCCGCTAAATATCGTTTAAAGTCATTTGTATTGAACTAATCATACTTTTTATATTATTAACGTTAAGTTAACATAATTTTACATCTAAAACACGTCTTTACAATACATTTGGGTGTATATAAAAGGTCGTAAAAAAATTTTGAAAAACAGGTGATGAATCCGCTAAATATCGTCTTAAGTCATTTCTATTAAACTAATCATACTTTTTATATTTTTAACGTTAAGTTCACATTATTTTACATCTAAAACCCGTCTTTACAATACATTTGAGTGAATACAAAAAATAGAAAAAAAATTTGAGAAAAAATTTGGTAAAAAATGGTGATAATTCCGCTAAATATCGTTTAAAGTCATTTGTATTGAACTAATCATACTTTTTATATTTTTAACGTTAAGTTCACATAATTTTACATCTAAAACCCGTCTTTACAATACATTTGAGTGAATACAAAAAATAGAAAAAAAATTTGAGAAAAAATTTGGTAAAAAATGGTGATAATTCCGCTAAATATCGTTTAAAGTCATTTCTATTAAACTAATCATACTTTTTATATTTTTAACGTTAAGTTCACATTATTTTACATCTAAAACCCGTCTTTACAATACATTTGAGTGAATACAAAAAATAGAAAAAAAATTTGAGAAAAAATTTGGTAAAAAATGGTGATAATTCCGCTAAATATCGTTTAAAGTCATTTGTATTGAACTAATCATACTTTTTATATTTTTATCGTTAAGTTCACATAATTTTACATCTAAAACACGTCTTTACAATACATTTGGGTGTATATAAAAGGTCGTAAAAAAATTTTGAAAAACAGGTGATGAATCCGCTAAATATCGTCTTAAGTCATTTCTATTAAACTAATCATACTTTTTATATTTTTAACGTTAAGTTCACATTATTTTACATCTAAAAAACGTATTTACAATACATTTGGGTGAATACAAAAAATAGAAAAAAAATTTGGGAAAAAATTTGGTAAAAACTGGTGATAATTCCGCTAAATATCGTTTAAAGTCATTTGTATTGACCTAATCATACTTTTTATATTTTTAACGTTAAGTTCACATTATTTTACATCTAAAAAACGTATTTACAATACATTTGAGTGAATACAAATAATAGAAAAAAAATTTGGGAAAAAATTTGGTAAAAAATGGTGATAATTTCGCTAAATATCGTTTAAAGTCATTTGTATTGAACTAATCATACTTTTTATATTATTAACGTTAAGTTAACATAATTTTACATCTAAAACACGTCTTTACAATACATTTGGGTGTATATAAAAGGTCGTAAAAAAATTTTGAAAAACAGGTGATGAATCCGCTAAATATCGTCTTAAGTCATTTCTATTAAACTAATCATACTTTTTATATTTTTAACGTTAAGTTCACATAATTTTACATCTAAAACCCGTCTTTACAATACATTTGAGTGAATACAAAAAATAGAAAAAAAATTTGAGAAAAAATTTGGTAAAAAATGGTGATAATTCCGCTAAATATCGTTTAAAGTCATTTGTATTGAACTAATCATACTTTTTATATTATTAACGTTAAGTTAACATAATTTTACATCTAAAACACGTCTTTACAATACATTTGGGTGTATATAAAAGGTCGTAAAAAAATTTTGAAAAACAGGTGATGAATCCGCTAAATATCGTCTTAAGTCATTTCTATTAAACTAATCATACTTTTTATATTTTTAACGTTAAGTTCACATTATTTTACATTTAAAAAACGTATTTACAATACATTTGGGTGTATATAAAAGGTCGTAAAAAAATTTTGAAAAACAGGTGATGAATCCGCTAAATATCGTCTTAAGTCATTTCTATTAAACTAATCATACTTTTTATATTTTTATCGTTAAGTTCACATAATTTTACATCTAAAACACGTCTTTACAATACATTTGGGTGTATATAAAAGGTCGTAAAAAAATTTTGAAAAACAGGTGATGAATCCGCTAAATATCGTCTTAAGTCATTTCTATTAAACTAATCATACTTTTTATATTTTTAACGTTAAGTTCACATAATTTTACATCTAAAACCCGTCTTTACAATACATTTGAGTGAATACAAAAAATAGAAAAAAAATTTGAGAAAAAATTTGGTAAAAAATGGTGATAATTCCGCTAAATATCGTTTAAAGTCATTTGTATTGAACTAATCATACTTTTTATATTATTAACGTTAAGTTAACATAATTTTACATCTAAAACACGTCTTTACAATACATTTGGGTGTATATAAAAGGTCGTAAAAAAATTTTGAAAAACAGGTGATGAATCCGCTAAATATCGTCTTAAGTCATTTCTATTAAACTAATCATACTTTTTATATTTTTAACGTTAAGTTCACATTATTTTACATCTAAAACCCGTCTTTACAATACATTTGAGTGAATACAAAAAATAGAAAAAAAATTTGAGAAAAAATTTGGTAAAAAATGGTGATAATTCCGCTAAATATCGTTTAAAGTCATTTGTATTGAACTAATCATACTTTTTATATTTTTAACGTTAAGTTCACATAATTTTACATCTAAAACCCGTCTTTACAATACATTTGAGTGAATACAAAAAATAGAAAAAAAATTTGAGAAAAAATTTGGTAAAAAATGGTGATAATTCCGCTAAATATCGTTTAAAGTCATTTCTATTAAACTAATCATACTTTTTATATTTTTAACGTTAAGTTCACATTATTTTACATCTAAAACCCGTCTTTACAATACATTTGAGTGAATACAAAAAATAGAAAAAAAATTTGAGAAAAAATTTGGTAAAAAATGGTGATAATTCCGCTAAATATCGTTTAAAGTCATTTGTATTGAACTAATCATACTTTTTATATTTTTATCGTTAAGTTCACATAATTTTACATCTAAAACACGTCTTTACAATACATTTGGGTGTATATAAAAGGTCGTAAAAAAATTTTGAAAAACAGGTGATGAATCCGCTAAATATCGTCTTAAGTCATTTCTATTAAACTAATCATACTTTTTATATTTTTAACGTTAAGTTCACATTATTTTACATCTAAAAAACGTATTTACAATACATTTGGGTGAATACAAAAAATAGAAAAAAAATTTGGGAAAAAATTTGGTAAAAACTGGTGATAATTCCGCTAAATATCGTTTAAAGTCATTTGTATTGACCTAATCATACTTTTTATATTTTTAACGTTAAGTTCACATTATTTTACATCTAAAAAACGTATTTACAATACATTTGAGTGAATACAAATAATAGAAAAAAAATTTGGGAAAAAATTTGGTAAAAAATGGTGATAATTTCGCTAAATATCGTTTAAAGTCATTTGTATTGAACTAATCATACTTTTTATATTATTAACGTTAAGTTAACATAATTTTACATCTAAAACACGTCTTTACAATACATTTGGGTGTATATAAAAGGTCGTAAAAAAATTTTGAAAAACAGGTGATGAATCCGCTAAATATCGTCTTAAGTCATTTCTATTAAACTAATCATACTTTTTATATTTTTAACGTTAAGTTCACATAATTTTACATCTAAAACCCGTCTTTACAATACATTTGAGTGAATACAAAAAATAGAAAAAAAATTTGAGAAAAAATTTGGTAAAAAATGGTGATAATTCCGCTAAATATCGTTTAAAGTCATTTGTATTGAACTAATCATACTTTTTATATTATTAACGTTAAGTTAACATAATTTTACATCTAAAACACGTCTTTACAATACATTTGGGTGTATATAAAAGGTCGTAAAAAAATTTTGAAAAACAGGTGATGAATCCGCTAAATATCGTCTTAAGTCATTTCTATTAAACTAATCATACTTTTTATATTTTTAACGTTAAGTTCACATTATTTTACATCTAAAACCCGTCTTTACAATACATTTGAGTGAATACAAAAAATAGAAAAAAAATTTGAGAAAAAATTTGGTAAAAAATGGTGATAATTCCGCTAAATATCGTTTAAAGTCATTTGTATTGAACTAATCATACTTTTTATATTTTTAACGTTAAGTTCACATAATTTTACATCTAAAACCCGTCTTTACAATACATTTGAGTGAATACAAAAAATAGAAAAAAAATTTGAGAAAAAATTTGGTAAAAAATGGTGATAATTCCGCTAAATATCGTTTAAAGTCATTTGTATTGAACTAATCATACTTTTTATATTATTAACGTTAAGTTAACATAATTTTACATCTAAAACACGTCTTTACAATACATTTGGGTGTATATAAAAGGTCGTAAAAAAATTTTGAAAAACAGGTGATGAATCCGCTAAATATCGTCTTAAGTCATTTCTATTAAACTAATCATACTTTTTATATTTTTAACGTTAAGTTCACATTATTTTACATTTAAAAAACGTATTTACAATACATTTGGGTGTATATAAAAGGTCGTAAAAAAATTTTGAAAAACAGGTGATGAATCCGCTAAATATCGTCTTAAGTCATTTCTATTAAACTAATCATACTTTTTATATTTTTATCGTTAAGTTCACATAATTTTACATCTAAAACACGTCTTTACAATACATTTGGGTGTATATAAAAGGTCGTAAAAAAATTTTGAAAAACAGGTGATGAATCCGCTAAATATCGTCTTAAGTCATTTCTATTAAACTAATCATACTTTTTATATTTTTAACGTTAAGTTCACATTATTTTACATCTAAAAAACGTATTTACAATACATTTGGGTGAATACAAAAAATAGAAAAAAAATTTGGGAAAAAATTTGGTAAAAACTGGTGATAATTCCGCTAAATATCGTTTAAAGTCATTTGTATTGACCTAATCATACTTTTTATATTTTTAACGTTAAGTTCACATTATTTTACATCTAAAAAACGTATTTACAATACATTTGAGTGAATACAAATAATAGAAAAAAAATTTGGGAAAAAATTTGGTAAAAAATGGTGATAATTTCGCTAAATATCGTTTAAAGTCATTTGTATTGAACTAATCATACTTTTTATATTTTTATCGTTAAGTTCACATAATTTTACATCTAAAACACGACTTTACAATACATTTGGGTGTATATAAATGGTCGTAAAAAAATTTTGAAAAACAGGTGATGAATCCGCTAAATATCGTCTTAAGTCATTTCTATTAAACTAATCATACTTTTTATATTTTTAACGTTAAGTTCACATTATTTTACATCTAAAAAACGTATTTACAATACATTTGGGTGTATATAAAAGGTCGTAAAAAAATTTTGAAAAACAGGTGATGAATCCGCTAAATATCGTCTTAAGTCATTTCTATTAAACTAATCATACTTTTTATATTTTTATCGTTAAGTTCACATAATTTTACATCTAAAACTCGTCTTTACAATACATTTGGGTGTATATAAAAGGTCGTAAAAAAATTTTGAAAAACAGGTGATGAATCCGCTAAATATCGTCTTAAGTCATTTCTATTAAACTAATCATACTTTTTATATTTTTATCGTTAAGTTCACATAATTTTACATCTAAAACACGTCTTTACAATACATTTGGGTGTATATAAAAGGTCGTAAAAAAATTTTGAAAAACAGGTGATGAATCCGCTAAATATCGTCTTAAGTCATTTCTATTAAACTAATCATACTTTTTATATTTTTAACGTTAAGTTCACATTATTTTACATCTAAAAAACGTATTTACAATACATTTGGGTGAATACAAAAAATAGAAAAAAAATTTGGGAAAAAATTTGGTAAAAACTGGTGATAATTCCGCTAAATATCGTTTAAAGTCATTTGTATTGACCCAATCATACTTTTTATATTTTTAACGTTAAGTTCACATTATTTTACATCTAAAAAACGTATTTACAATACATTTGAGTGAATACAAATAATAGAAAAAAAATTTGGGAAAAAATTTGGTAAAAAATGGTGATAATTTCGCTAAATATCGTTTAAAGTCATTTGTATTGAACTAATCATACTTTTTATATTTTTATCGTTAAGTTCACATAATTTTACATCTAAAACACGACTTTACAATACATTTGGGTGTATATAAATGGTCGTAAAAAAATTTTGAAAAACAGGTGATGAATCCGCTAAATATCGTCTTAAGTCATTTCTATTAAACTAATCATACTTTTTATATTTTTAACGTTAAGTTCACATTATTTTACATCTAAAAAACGTATTTACAATACATTTGGGTGTATATAAAAGGTCGTAAAAAAATTTTGAAAAACAGGTGATGAATCCGCTAAATATCGTCTTAAGTCATTTCTATTAAACTAATCATACTTTTTATATTTTTATCGTTAAGTTCACATAATTTTACATCTAAAACACGTCTTTACAATACATTTGGGTGTATATAAAAGGTCGTAAAAAAATTTTGAAAAACAGGTGATGAATCCGCTAAATATCGTCTTAAGTCATTTCTATTAAACTAATCATACTTTTTATATTTTTATCGTTAAGTTCACATAATTTTACATCTAAAACACGTCTTTACAATACATTTGGGTGTATATAAAAGGTCGTAAAAAAATTTTGAAAAACAGGTGATGAATCCGCTAAATATCGTCTTAAGTCATTTCTATTAAACTAATCATACTTTTTATATTTTTAACGTTAAGTTCACATTATTTTACATCTAAAAAACGTATTTACAATACATTTGGGTGAATACAAAAAATAGAAAAAAAATTTGGGAAAAAATTTGGTAAAAACTGGTGATAATTCCGCTAAATATCGTTTAAAGTCATTTGTATTGACCTAATCATACTTTTTATATTTTTAACGTTAAGTTCACATTATTTTACATCTAAAAAACGTATTTACAATACATTTGAGTGAATACAAATAATAGAAAAAAAATTTGGGAAAAAATTTGGTAAAAAATGGTGATAATTTCGCTAAATATCGTTTAAAGTCATTTGTATTGAACTAATCATACTTTTTATATTTTTATCGTTAAGTTCACATAATTTTACATCTAAAACACGACTTTACAATACATTTGGGTGTATATAAATGGTCGTAAAAAAATTTTGAAAAACAGGTGATGAATCCGCTAAATATCGTCTTAAGTCATTTCTATTAAACTAATCATACTTTTTATATTTTTAACGTTAAGTTCACATTATTTTACATCTAAAAAACGTATTTACAATACATTTGGGTGTATATAAAAGGTCGTAAAAAAATTTTGAAAAACAGGTGATGAATCCGCTAAATATCGTCTTAAGTCATTTCTATTAAACTAATCATACTTTTTATATTTTTATCGTTAAGTTCACATAATTTTACATCTAAAACACGTCTTTACAATACATTTGGGTGTATATAAAAGGTAGTAAAAAAATTTTGAAAAACAGGTGATGAATCCGCTAAATATCGTCTTAAGTCATTTCTATTAAACTAATCATACTTTTTATATTTTTAACGTTAAGTTCACATTATTTTACATCTAAAAAACGTATTTACAATACATTTGGGTGAATACAAAAGATAGAAAAAAAATTTGGGAAAAAATTTGGTAAAAACTGGTGATAATTCCGCTAAATATCGTTTAAAGTCATTTGTATTGACCTAATCATACTTTTTATATTTTTAACGTTAAGTTAACATAATTTTACATCTAAAACCCGTCTTTACAATACATTTGAGTGAATACAAAAAATAGAAAAAAAATTTGAGAAAAAATTTGGTAAAAAATGGTGATAATTCCGCTAAATATCGTTTAAAGTCATTTGTATTGAACTAATCATACTTTTTATATTATTAACGTTAAGTTAACATAATTTTACATCTAAAACACGTCTTTACAATACATTTGGGTGTATATAAAAGGTCGTAAAAAAATTTTGAAAAACAGGTGATGAATCCGCTAAATATCGTCTTAAGTCATTTCTATTAAACTAATCATACTTTTTATATTTTTAACGTTAAGTTCACATTATTTTACATCTAAAAAACGTATTTACAATACATTTGGGTGTATATAAAAGGTCGTAAAAAAATTTTGAAAAACAGGTGATGAATCCGCTAAATATCGTCTTAAGTCATTTCTATTAAACTAATCATACTTTTTATATTTTTATCGTTAAGTTCACATAATTTTACATCTAAAACACGTCTTTACAATACATTTGGGTGTATATAAAAGGTCGTAAAAAAATTTTGAAAAACAGGTGATGAATCCGCTAAATATCGTCTTAAGTCATTTCTATTAAACTAATCATACTTTTTATATTTTTATCGTTAAGTTCACATAATTTTACATCTAAAACACGTCTTTACAATACATTTGGGTGTATATAAAAGGTAGTAAAAAAATTTTGAAAAACAGGTGATGAATCCGCTAAATATCGTCTTAAGTCATTTCTATTAAACTAATCATACTTTTTATATTTTTAACGTTAAGTTCACATTATTTTACATCTAAAAAACGTATTTACAATACATTTGGGTGAATACAAAAGATAGAAAAAAAATTTGGGAAAAAATTTGGTAAAAACTGGTGATAATTCCGCTAAATATCGTTTAAAGTCATTTGTATTGACCTAATCATACTTTTTATATTTTTAACGTTAAGTTAACATAATTTTACATCTAAAACCCGTCTTTACAATACATTTGAGTGAATACAAAAAATAGAAAAAAAATTTGAGAAAAAATTTGGTAAAAAATGGTGATAATTCCGCTAAATATCGTTTAAAGTCATTTGTATTGAACTAATCATACTTTTTATATTATTAACGTTAAGTTAACATAATTTTACATCTAAAACACGTCTTTACAATACATTTGGGTGTATATAAAAGGTCGTAAAAAAATTTTGAAAAACAGGTGATGAATCCGCTAAATATCGTCTTAAGTCATTTCTATTAAACTAATCATACTTTTTATATTTTTAACGTTAAGTTCACATTATTTTACATCTAAAAAACGTATTTACAATACATTTGGGTGTATATAAAAGGTCGTAAAAAAATTTTGAAAAACAGGTGATGAATCCGCTAAATATCGTCTTAAGTCATTTCTATTAAACTAATCATACTTTTTATATTTTTATCGTTAAGTTCACATAATTTTACATCTAAAACACGTCTTTACAATACATTTGGGTGTATATAAAAGGTCGTAAAAAAATTTTGAAAAACAGGTGATGAATCCGCTAAATATCGTCTTAAGTCATTTCTATTAAACTAATCATACTTTTTATATTTTTATCGTTAAGTTCACATAATTTTACATCTAAAACACGTCTTTACAATACATTTGAGTGAATACAAAAATAGAAAAAAAATTTGAGAAAAAATTTGGTAAAAAATGGTGATAATTCCGCTAAATATCGTTTAAAGTCATTTGTATTGAACTAATCATACTTTTTATATTATTAACGTTAAGTTAACATAATTTTACATCTAAAACACGTCTTTACAATACATTTGGGTGTATATAAAAGGTCGTAAAAAAATTTTGAAAAACAGGTGATGAATCCGCTAAATATCGTCTTAAGTCATTTCTATTAAACTAATCATACTTTTTATATTTTTAACGTTAAGTTCACATTATTTTACATCTAAAAAACGTATTTACAATACATTTGGGTGTATATAAAAGGTCGTAAAAAAATTTTGAAAAACAGGTGATGAATCCGCTAAATATCGTCTTAAGTCATTTCTATTAAACTAATCATACTTTTTATATTTTTATCGTTAAGTTCACATAATTTTACATCTAAAACACGTCTTTACAATACATTTGGGTGTATATAAAAGGTAGTAAAAAAATTTTGAAAAACAGGTGATGAATCCGCTAAATATCGTCTTAAGTCATTTCTATTAAACTAATCATACTTTTTATATTTTTAACGTTAAGTTCACATTATTTTACATCTAAAAAACGTATTTACAATACATTTGGGTGAATACAAAAGATAGAAAAAAAATTTGGGAAAAAATTTGGTAAAAACTGGTGATAATTCCGCTAAATATCGTTTAAAGTCATTTGTATTGAACTAATCATACTTTTTATATTATTAACGTTAAGTTAACATAATTTTACATCTAAAACACGTCTTTACAATACATTTGGGTGTATATAAAAGGTCGTAAAAAAATTTTGAAAAACAGGTGATGAATCCGCTAAATATCGTCTTAAGTCATTTCTATTAAACTAATCATACTTTTTATATTTTTAACGTTAAGTTCACATTATTTTACATCTAAAAAACGTATTTACAATACATTTGGGTGTATATAAAAGGTCGTAAAAAAATTTTGAAAAACAGGTGATGAATCCGCTAAATATCGTCTTAAGTCATTTCTATTAAACTAATCATACTTTTTATATTTTTATCGTTAAGTTCACATAATTTTACATCTAAAACACGTCTTTACAATACATTTGGGTGTATATAAAAGGTAGTAAAAAAATTTTGAAAAACAGGTGATGAATCCGCTAAATATCGTCTTAAGTCATTTCTATTAAACTAATCATACTTTTTATATTTTTAACGTTAAGTTCACATTATTTTACATCTAAAAAACGTATTTACAATACATTTGGGTGAATACAAAAGATAGAAAAAAAATTTGGGAAAAAATTTGGTAAAAACTGGTGATAATTCCGCTAAATATCGTTTAAAGTCATTTGTATTGACCTAATCATACTTTTTATATTTTTAACGTTAAGTTCACATAATTTTACATCTAAAACCCGTCTTTACAATACATTTGAGTGAATACAAAAAATAGAAAAAAAATTTGAGAAAAAATTTGGTAAAAAATGGTGATAATTCCGCTAAATATCGTTTAAAGTCATTTGTATTGAACTAATCATACTTTTTATATTATTCACGTTAAGTTAACATAATTTTACATCTAAAACACGTCTTTACAATACATTTGGGTGTATATAAAAGGTCGTAAAAAAATTTTGAAAAACAGGTGATGAATCCGCTTAATATCGTCTTAAGTCATTTCTATTAAACTAATCATACTTTTTATATTTTTAACGTTAAGTTCACATTATTTTACATTTAAAAAACGTATTTACAATACATTTGGGTGTATATAAAAGGTCGTAAAAAAATTTTGAAAAACAGGTGATGAATCCGCTAAATATCGTCTTAAGTCAATTCTATTAAACTAATCATACTTTTTATATTTTTATCGTTAAGTTCACATAATTTTACATCTAAAACACGTCTTTACAATACATTTGGGTGTATATAAAAGGTCGTAAAAAAATTTTGAAAAACAGGTGATGAATCCGCTAAATATCGTACTAAGTCATTTCTATTAAACTAATCATACTTTTTATATTTTTAACGTTAAGTTCACATTATTTTACATCTAAAACCCGTCTTTACAATACATTTGAGTGAATACAAAAAATAGAAAAAAAATTTGAGAAAAAATTTGGTAAAAAATGGTGATAATTCCGCTAAATATCGTTTAAAGTCATTTGTATTGAACTAATCATACTTTTTATATTTTTATCGTTAAGTTCACATAATTTTACATCTAAAACACGTTTTTACAATACATTTGGGTGTATATAAAAGGTCGTAAAAAAATTTTGAAAAACAGGTGATGAATCCGCTAAATATCGTCTTAAGTCATTTCTATTAAACTAATCATACTTTTTATATTTTTATCGTTAAGTTCACATAATTTTACATCTAAAACACGTTTTTACAATACATTTGGGTGTATATAAAAGGTCGTAAAAAAATTTTGAAAAACAGGTGATGAATCCGCTAAATATCGTCTTAAGTCATTTCTATTAAACTAATCATACTTTTTATATTTTTAACGTTAAGTTCACATTATTTTACATCTAAAAAACGTATTTACAATACATTTGGGTGAATACAAAAAATAGAAAAAAAATTTGGGAAAAAATTTGGTAAAAACTGGTGATAATTCCGCTAAATATCGTTTAAAGTCATTTGTATTGACCTAATCATACTTTTTATATTTTTAACGTTAAGTTCACATTATTTTACATCTAAAAAACGTATTTACAATACATTTGAGTGAATACAAATAATAGAAAAAAAATTTGGGAAAAAATTTGGTAAAAAATGGTGATAATTTCGCTAAATATCGTTTAAAGTCATTTGTATTGAACTAATCATACTTTTTATATTTTTATCGTTAAGTTCACATAATTTTACATCTAAAACACGACTTTACAATACATTTGGGTGTATATAAATGGTCGTAAAAAAATTTTGAAAAACAGGTGATGAATCCGCTAAATATTGTCTTAAGTCATTTCTATTAAACTAATCATACTTTTTATATTTTTAACGTTAAGTTCACATAATTTTACATCTAAAACCCGTCTTTACAATACATTTGAGTGAATACAAAAAATAGAAAAAAAATTTGAGAAAAAATTTGGTAAAAAATGGTGATAATTCCGCTAAATATCGTTTAAAGTCATTTGTATTGAACTAATCATACTTTTTATATTATTAACGTTAAGTTAACATAATTTTACATCTAAAACACGTCTTTACAATACATTTGGGTGTATATAAAAGGTCGTAAAAAAATTATGAAAAACAGGTGATGAATCCGCTAAATATCGTCTTAAGTCATTTCTATTAAACTAATCATACTTTTTATATTTTTAACGTTAAGTTCACATAATTTTACATCTAAAACACGTCTTTACAATACATTTGGGTGTATATAAAAGGTCGTAAAAAAATTTTGAAAAACAGGTGATGAATCCGCTAAATATCGTCTTAAGTCATTTCTATTAAACTAATCATACTTTTTATATTTTTATCGTTAAGTTCACATAATTTTACATCTAAAACACGTCTTTACAATACATTTGAGTGAATACAAAAATAGAAAAAAAATTTGAGAAAAAATTTGGTAAAAAATGGTGATAATTCCGCTAAATATCGTTTAAAGTCATTTGTATTGAACTAATCATACTTTTTATATTATTAACGTTAAGTTAACATAATTTTACATCTAAAACACGTCTTTACAATACATTTGGGTGTATATAAAAGGTCGTAAAAAAATTTTGAAAAACAGGTGATGAATCCGCTAAATATCGTCTTAAGTCATTTCTATTAAACTAATCATACTTTTTATATTTTTAACGTTAAGTTCACATTATTTTACATCTAAAAAACGTATTTACAATACATTTGGGTGTATATAAAAGGTCGTAAAAAAATTTTGAAAAACAGGTGATGAATCCGCTAAATATCGTCTTAAGTCATTTCTATTAAACTAATCATACTTTTTATATTTTTATCGTTAAGTTCACATAATTTTACATCTAAAACACGTCTTTACAATACATTTGGGTGTATATAAAAGGTAGTAAAAAAATTTTGAAAAACAGGTGATGAATCCGCTAAATATCGTCTTAAGTCATTTCTATTAAACTAATCATACTTTTTATATTTTTAACGTTAAGTTCACATTATTTTACATCTAAAAAACGTATTTACAATACATTTGGGTGAATACAAAAGATAGAAAAAAAATTTGGGAAAAAATTTGGTAAAAACTGGTGATAATTCCGCTAAATATCGTTTAAAGTCATTTGTATTGACCTAATCATACTTTTTATATTTTTAACGTTAAGTTCACATAATTTTACATCTAAAACCCGTCTTTACAATACATTTGAGTGAATACAAAAAATAGAAAAAAAATTTGAGAAAAAATTTGGTAAAAAATGGTGATAATTCCGCTAAATATCGTTTAAAGTCATTTGTATTGAACTAATCATACTTTTTATATTATTCACGTTAAGTTAACATAATTTTACATCTAAAACACGTCTTTACAATACATTTGGGTGTATATAAAAGGTCGTAAAAAAATTTTGAAAAACAGGTGATGAATCCGCTTAATATCGTCTTAAGTCATTTCTATTAAACTAATCATACTTTTTATATTTTTAACGTTAAGTTCACATTATTTTACATTTAAAAAACGTATTTACAATACATTTGGGTGTATATAAAAGGTCGTAAAAAAATTTTGAAAAACAGGTGATGAATCCGCTAAATATCGTCTTAAGTCAATTCTATTAAACTAATCATACTTTTTATATTTTTATCGTTAAGTTCACATAATTTTACATCTAAAACACGTCTTTACAATACATTTGGGTGTATATAAAAGGTCGTAAAAAAATTTTGAAAAACAGGTGATGAATCCGCTAAATATCGTACTAAGTCATTTCTATTAAACTAATCATACTTTTTATATTTTTAACGTTAAGTTCACATTATTTTACATCTAAAACCCGTCTTTACAATACATTTGAGTGAATACAAAAAATAGAAAAAAAATTTGAGAAAAAATTTGGTAAAAAATGGTGATAATTCCGCTAAATATCGTTTAAAGTCATTTGTATTGAACTAATCATACTTTTTATATTTTTATCGTTAAGTTCACATAATTTTACATCTAAAACACGTTTTTACAATACATTTGGGTGTATATAAAAGGTCGTAAAAAAATTTTGAAAAACAGGTGATGAATCCGCTAAATATCGTCTTAAGTCATTTCTATTAAACTAATCATACTTTTTATATTTTTATCGTTAAGTTCACATAATTTTACATCTAAAACACGTTTTTACAATACATTTGGGTGTATATAAAAGGTCGTAAAAAAATTTTGAAAAACAGGTGATGAATCCGCTAAATATCGTCTTAAGTCATTTCTATTAAACTAATCATACTTTTTATATTTTTAACGTTAAGTTCACATTATTTTACATCTAAAAAACGTATTTACAATACATTTGGGTGAATACAAAAAATAGAAAAAAAATTTGGGAAAAAATTTGGTAAAAACTGGTGATAATTCCGCTAAATATCGTTTAAAGTCATTTGTATTGACCTAATCATACTTTTTATATTTTTAACGTTAAGTTCACATTATTTTACATCTAAAAAACGTATTTACAATACATTTGAGTGAATACAAATAATAGAAAAAAAATTTGGGAAAAAATTTGGTAAAAAATGGTGATAATTTCGCTAAATATCGTTTAAAGTCATTTGTATTGAACTAATCATACTTTTTATATTTTTATCGTTAAGTTCACATAATTTTACATCTAAAACACGACTTTACAATACATTTGGGTGTATATAAATGGTCGTAAAAAAATTTTGAAAAACAGGTGATGAATCCGCTAAATATTGTCTTAAGTCATTTCTATTAAACTAATCATACTTTTTATATTTTTAACGTTAAGTTCACATAATTTTACATCTAAAACCCGTCTTTACAATACATTTGAGTGAATACAAAAAATAGAAAAAAAATTTGAGAAAAAATTTGGTAAAAAATGGTGATAATTCCGCTAAATATCGTTTAAAGTCATTTGTATTGAACTAATCATACTTTTTATATTATTAACGTTAAGTTAACATAATTTTACATCTAAAACACGTCTTTACAATACATTTGGGTGTATATAAAAGGTCGTAAAAAAATTATGAAAAACAGGTGATGAATCCGCTAAATATCGTCTTAAGTCATTTCTATTAAACTAATCATACTTTTTATATTTTTAACGTTAAGTTCACATTATTTTACATCTAAAAAACGTATTTACAATACATTTGGGTGTATATAAAAGGTCGTAAAAAAATTTTGAAAAACAGGTGATGAATCCGCTAAATATCGTCTTAAGTCATTTCTATTAAACTAATCATACTTTTTATATTTTTATCGTTAAGTTCACATAATTTTACATCTAAAACACGTTTTTACAATACATTTGGGTGTATATAAAAGGTCGTAAAAAAATTTTGAAAAACAGGTGATGAATCCGCTAAATATCGTCTTAAGTCATTTCTATTAAACTAATCATACTTTTTATATTTTTAACGTTAAGTTCACATTATTTTACATCTAAAAAACGTATTTACAATACATTTGGGTGAATACAAAAAATAGAAAAAAAATTTGGGAAAAAATTTGGTAAAAACTGGTGATAATTCCGCTAAATATCGTTTAAAGTCATTTGTATTGACCTAATCATACTTTTTATATTTTTAACGTTAAGTTCACATTATTTTACATCTAAAAAACGTATTTACAATACATTTGAGTGAATACAAATAATAGAAAAAAAATTTGGGAAAAAATTTGGTAAAAAATGGTGATAATTTCGCTAAATATCGTTTAAAGTCATTTGTATTGAACTAATCATACTTTTTATATTTTTATCGTTAAGTTCACATAATTTTACATCTAAAACACGACTTTACAATACATTTGGGTGTATATAAATGGTCGTAAAAAAATTTTGAAAAACAGGTGATGAATCCGCTAAATATTGTCTTAAGTCATTTCTATTAAACTAATCATACTTTTTATATTTTTAACGTTAAGTTCACATAATTTTACATCTAAAACCCGTCTTTACAATACATTTGAGTGAATACAAAAAATAGAAAAAAAATTTGAGAAAAAATTTGGTAAAAAATGGTGATAATTCCGCTAAATATCGTTTAAAGTCATTTGTATTGAACTAATCATACTTTTTATATTATTAACGTTAAGTTAACATAATTTTACATCTAAAACACGTTTTTACAATACATTTGGGTGTATATAAAAGGTCGTAAAAAAATTTTGAAAAACAGGTGATGAATCCGCTAAATATCGTCTTAAGTCATTTCTATTAAACTAATCATACTTTTTATATTTTTATCGTTAAGTTCACATAATTTTACATCTAAAACACGTTTTTACAATACATTTGGGTGTATATAAAAGGTCGTAAAAAAATTTTGAAAAACAGGTGATGAATCCGCTAAATATCGTCTTAAGTCATTTCTATTAAACTAATCATACTTTTTATATTTTTAACGTTAAGTTCACATTATTTTACATCTAAAAAACGTATTTACAATACATTTGGGTGAATACAAAAAATAGAAAAAAAATTTGGGAAAAAATTTGGTAAAAACTGGTGATAATTCCGCTAAATATCGTTTAAAGTCATTTGTATTGACCTAATCATACTTTTTATATTTTTAACGTTAAGTTCACATTATTTTACATCTAAAACCCGTCTTTACAATACATTTGAGTGAATACAAAAAATAGAAAAAAAATTTGAGAAAAAATTTGGTAAAAAATGGTGATAATTCCGCTAAATATCGTTTAAAGTCATTTGTATTGAACTAATCATACTTTTTATATTATTAACGTTAAGTTAACATAATTTTACATCTAAAACACGTCTTTACAATACATTTGGGTGTATATAAAAGGTCGTAAAAAAATTTTGAAAAACAGGTGATGAATCCGCTAAATATCGTCTTAAGTCATTTCTATTAAACTAATCATACTTTTTATATTTTTAACGTTAAGTTCACATTATTTTACATTTAAAAAACGTATTTACAATACATTTGGGTGTATATAAAAGGTCGTAAAAAAATTTTGAAAAACAGGTGATGAATCCGCTAAATATCGTCTTAAGTCATTTCTATTAAACTAATCATACTTTTTATATTTTTATCGTTAAGTTCACATAATTTTACATCTAAAACACGTCTTTACAATACATTTGGGTGTATATTAAAGGTCGTAAAAAAATTTTGAAAAACAGGTGATGAATCCGCTAAATATCGTCTTAAGTCATTTCTATTAAACTAATCATACTTTTTATATTTTTAACGTTAAGTTCACATTATTTTACATCTAAAAAACGTATTTACAATACATTTGGGTGAATACAAAAAATAGAAAAAAAATTTGGGAAAAAATTTGGTAAAAACTGGTGATAATTCCGCTAAATATCGTTTAAAGTCATTTGTATTGACCTAATCATACTTTTTATATTTTTAACGTTAAGTTCACATTATTTTACATCTAAAAAACGTATTTACAATACATTTGAGTGAATACAAATAATAGAAAAAAAATTTGGGAAAAAATTTGGTAAAAAATGGTGATAATTTCGCTAAATATCGTTTAAAGTCATTTGTATTGAACTAATCATACTTTTTATATTTTTATCGTTAAGTTCACATAATTCTACATCTAAAACACGACTTTACAATACATTTGGGTGTATATAAATGGTCGTAAAAAAATTTTGAAAAACAGGTGATGAATCCGCTAAATATCGTCTTAAGTCATTTCTATTAAACTAATCATGCTTTTTATATTTTTAACGTTAAGTTCACATTATTTTACATCTAAAAAACGTATTTACAATACATTTGGGTGTATATAAAAGGTCGTAAAAAAATTTTGAAAAACAGGTGATGAATCCACTAAATATCGTCTTAAGTCATTTCTATTAAACTAATCATACTTTTTATATTTTTATCGTTAAGTTCACATAATGTTACATCTAAAACACGTCTTTACAATACATTTGGGTGTATATTAAAGGTCGTAAAAAAATTTTGAAAAACAGGTGATGAATCCGCTAAATATCGTCTTAAGTCATTTCTATTAAACTAATCATACTTTTTATATTTTTATCGTTAAGTTCACATAATTTTACATCTAAAACACGTCTTTACAATACATTTGGGTGTATATAAAAGGTCGTAAAAAAATTTTGAAAAACAGGTGATGAATCCGCTAAATATCGTCTTAAGTCATTTCTATTAAACTAATCATACTTTTTATATTTTTAACGTTAAGTTCACATTATTTTACATCTAAAACCCGTCTTTACAATACATTTGAGTGAATACAAAAAATAGAAAAAAAATTTGAGAAAAAATTTGGTAAAAAATGGTGATAATTCCGCTAAATATCGTTTAAAGTCATTTGTATTGAACTAATCATACTTTTTATATTTTTATCGTTAAGTTCACATAATTTTACATCTAAAACACGTCTTTACAATACATTTGGGTGTATATAAAAGGTCGTAAAAAAATTTTGAAAAACAGGTGATGAATCCGCTAAATATCGTCTTAAGTCATTTCTATTAAACTAATCATACTTTTTATATTTTTAACGTTAAGTTCACATTATTTTACATCTAAAACACGACTTTACAATAGATTTGGGTGTATATAAATGGTCGTAAAAAAATTTTGAAAAACAGGTGATGAATCCGCTAAATATCGTCTTAAGTCATTTCTATTAAACTAATCATACTTTTTATATTTTTAACGTTAAGTTCACATTATTTTACATCTAAAAAACGTATTTACAATACATTTGGGTGAATACAAAAAATAGAAAAAAAATTTGGGAAAAAATTTGGTAAAAACTGGTGATAATTCCGCTAAATATCGTATAAAGTCATTTGCATTGAACTAATCATACTTTTTATATTTTTATCGTTAAGTTCACATAATTTTACATCTAAAACACGTCTTTACAATACATTTGGGTGTATATAAAAGGTCGTAAAAAAATTTTGAAAAACAGGTGATGAATCCGCTAAATATCGTCTTAAGTCATTTCTATTAAACTAATCATGCTTTTTATATTTTTAACGTTAAGTTCACGTTATTTTACATCTAAAAAACGTATTTACAATACATTTGGGTGTATATAAAAGGTCGTAAAAAAATTTTGAAAAACAGGTGATGAATCCACTAAATATCGTCTTAAGTCATTTCTATTAAACTAATCATACTTTTTATATTTTTATCGTTAAGTTCACATAATGTTACATCTAAAACACGTCTTTACAATACATTTGGGTGTATATTAAAGGTCGTAAAAAAATTTTGAAAAACAGGTGATGAATCCGCTAAATATCGTCTTAAGTCATTTCTATTAAACTAATCATACTTTTTATATTTTTATCGTTAAGTTCACATAATTATACATCTAAAACACGTCTTTACAATACATTTGGGTGTATATAAAAGGTTGTAAAAAAATTTTGAAAAACAGGTGATGAATCCGCTAAATATCGTCTTAAGTCATTTCTATTAAACTAATCATACTTTTTATATTTTTAACGTTAAGTTCACATTATTTTACATCTAAAACCCGTCTTTACAATTCATTTGAGTGAATACAAAAAATAGAAAAAAAATTTGAGAAAAAATTTGGTAAAAAATGTTGATAATTCCGCTAAATATCGTTTAAAGTCATTTGTATTGAACTAATCATACTTTTTATATTATTAACGTTAAGTTAACATAATTTTACATCTAAAACACGTCTTTACAATACATTTGGGTGTATATAAAAGGTCGTAAAAAAATTTTGAAAAACAGGTGATGAATCCGCTAAATATCGTCTTAAGTCATTTCTATTAAACTAATCATACTTTTTATATTTTTAACGTTAAGTTCACATTATTTTACATTTAAAAAACGTATTTACAATACATTTGGGTGTATATAAAAGGTCGTAAAAAAATTTTGAAAAACAGGTGATGAATCCGCTAAATATCGTCTTAAGTCATTTCTATTAAACTAATCATACTTTTTATATTTTTATCGTTAAGTTCACATAATTTTACATCTAAAACACGTCTTTACAATACATTTGGGTGTATATAAAAGGTCGTAAAAATATTTTGAAAAACAGGTGATGAATCCGCTAAATATCGTCTTAAGTCATTTCTATTAAACTAATCATACTTTTTATATTTTTAACGTTAAGTTCACATTATTTTACATCTAAAACCCGTCTTTACAATACATTTGAGTGAATACAAAAAATAGAAAAAAAATTTGAGAAAAAATTTGGTAAAAAATGGTGATAATTCCGCTAAATATCGTTTAAAGTCATTTGTATTGAACTAATCATACTTTTTATATTATTAACGTTAAGTTAACATAATTTTACATCTAAAACACGTCTTTACAATACATTTGGGTGTATATAAAAGGTCGTAAAATAATTTTGAAAAACAGGTGATGAATCCGCTAAATATCGTCTTAAGTCATTTCTATTAAACTAATCATACTTTTTATATTTTTATCGTTAAGTTCACATAATTTTACATCTAAAACACGTCTTTACAATACATTTGGGTGTATATAAAAGGTCGTAAAAAAATTTTGAAAAACAGGTGATGAATCCGCTAAATATCGTCTTAAGTCATTTCTATTAAACTAATCATACTTTTTATATTTTTATCGTTAAGTTCACATAATTTTACATCTAAAACACGTCTTTACAATACATTTGGGTGTATATAAAAGGTAGTAAAAAAATTTTGAAAAACAGGTGATGAATCCGCTAAATATCGTCTTAAGTCATTTCTATTAAACTAATCATACTTTTTATATTTTTAACGTTAAGTTCACATTATTTTACATCTAAAAAACGTATTTACAATACATTTGGGTGAATACAAAAGATAGAAAAAAAATTTGGGAAAAAATTTGGTAAAAACTGGTGATAATTCCGCTAAATATCGTTTAAAGTCATTTGTATTGACCTAATCATACTTTTTATATTTTTAACGTTAAGTTCACATAATTTTACATCTAAAACCCGTCTTTACAATACATTTGAGTGAATACAAAAAATAGAAAAAAAATTTGAGAAAAAATTTGGTAAAAAATGTTGATAATTCCGCTAAATATCGTTTAAAGTCATTTGTATTGAACTAATCATACTTTTTATATTATTAACGTTAAGTTAACATAATTTTACATCTAAAACACGTCTTTACAATACATTTGGGTGTATATAAAAGGTCGTAAAAAAATTTTGAAAAACAGGTGATGAATCCGCTAAATATCGTCTTAAGTCATTTCTATTAAACTAATCATACTTTTTATATTTTTAACGTTAAGTTCACATTATTTTACATTTAAAAAACGTATTTACAATACATTTGGGTGTATATAAAAGGTCGTAAAAAAATTTTGAAAAACAGGTGATGAATCCGCTAAATATCGTCTTAAGTCATTTCTATTAAACTAATCATACTTTTTATATTTTTATCGTTAAGTTCACATAATTTTACATCTAAAACACGTCTTTACAATACATTTGGGTGTATATAAAAGGTCGTAAAAATATTTTGAAAAACAGGTGATGAATCCGCTAAATATCGTCTTAAGTCATTTCTATTAAACTAATCATACTTTTTATATTTTTAACGTTAAGTTCACATAATTTTACATCTAAAACCCGTCTTTACAATACATTTGAGTGAATACAAAAAATAGAAAAAAAATTTGAGAAAAAATTTGGTAAAAAATGGTGATAATTCCGCTAAATATCGTTTAAAGTCATTTGTATTGAACTAATCATACTTTTTATATTATTAACGTTAAGTTAACATAATTTTACATCTAAAACACGTCTTTACAATACATTTGGGTGTATATAAAAGGTCGTAAAATAATTTTGAAAAACAGGTGATGAATCCGCTAAATATCGTCTTAAGTCATTTCTATTAAACTAATCATACTTTTTATATTTTTAACGTTAAGTTCACATTATTTTACATTTAAAAAACGTATTTACAATACATTTGGGTGTATATAAAAGGTCGTAAAAAAATTTTGAAAAACAGGTGATGAATCCGCTAAATATCGTCTTTAGTCATTTCTATTAAACTAATCATACTTTTTATATTTTTATCGTTAAGTTCACATAATTTTACATCTAAAACACGTCTTTACAATACATTTGGGTGTATATAAAAGGTCGTAAAAAAATTTTGAAAAACAGGTGATGAATCCGCTAAATATCGTCTTAAGTCATTTCTATTAAACTAATCATACTTTTTATATTTTTAACGTTAAGTTCACATTATTTTACATCTAAAAAACGTATTTACAATACATTTGGGTGAATACAAAAAATAGAAAAAAAATTTGGGAAAAAATTTGGTAAAAACTGGTGATAATTCCGCTAAATATCGTTTAAAGTCATTTGTATTGACCAAATCATACTTTTTATATTTTTAACGTTAAGTTCACATTATTTTACATCTAAAAAACGTATTTACAATACATTTGGGTGAATACAAAAAATAGAAAAAAAATTTGGGAAAAAATTTGGTAAAAACTGGTGATAATTCCGCTAAATATCGTATAAAGTCATTTGCATTGAACTAATCATACTTTTTATATTTTTATCGTTAAGTTCACATAATTTTACATCTAAAACACGTCTTTACAATACATTTGGGTGTATATAAAAGGTCGTAAAAAAATTTTGAAAAACAGGTGATGAATCCGCTAAATATCGTCTTAAGTCATTTCTATTAAACTAATCATGCTTTTTATATTTTTAACGTTAAGTTCACATTATTTTACATCTAAAAAACGTATTTACAATACATTTGGGTGTATATAAAAGGTCGTAAAAAAATTTTGAAAAACAGGTGATGAATCCACTAAATATCGTCTTAAGTCATTTCTATTAAACTAATCATACTTTTTATATTTTTATCGTTAAGTTCACATAATGTTACATCTAAAACACGTCTTTACAATACATTTGGGTATATATTAAAGGTCGTAAAAAAATTTTGAAAAACAGGTGATGAATCCGCTAAATATCGTCTTAAGTCATTTCTATTAAACTAATCATACTTTTTATATTTTTATCGTTAAGTTCACATAATTTTACATCTAAAACACGTCTTTACAATACATTTGGGTGTATATAAAAGGTCGTAAAAAAATTTTGAAAAACAGGTGATGAATCCGCTAAATATCGTCTTAAGTCATTTCTATTAAACTAATCATACTTTTTATATTTTTAACGTTAAGTTCACATTATTTTACATCTAAAAAACGTATTTACAATACATTTGGGTGAATACAAAAAATAGAAAAAAAATTTGGGAAAAAATTTGGTAAAAACTGGTGATAATTCCGCTAAATATCGTTTAAAGTCATTTGTATTGACCTAATCATACTTTTTATATTTTTAACGTTAAGTTCACATTATTTTACATCTAAAAAACGTATTTACAATACATTTGAGTGAATACAAATAATAGAAAAAAAATTTGGGAAAAAATTTGGTAAAAAATGGTGATAATTTCGCTAAATATCGTTTAAAGTCATTTGTATTGAACTAATCATACTTTTTATATTTTTATCGTTAAGTTCACATAATTTTACATCTAAAACACGACTTTACAATACATTTGGGTGTATATAAATGGTCGTAAAAAAATTTTGAAAAACAGGTGATGAATCCGCTAAATATCGTCTTAAGTCATTTCTATTAAACTAATCATACTTTTTATATTTTTAACGTTAAGTTCACATTATTTTACATCTAAAAAACGTATTTACAATACATTTGGGTGAATACAAAAAATAGAAAAAAAATTTGGGAAAAAATTTGGTAAAAACTGGTGATAATTCCGCTAAATATCGTATAAAGTCATTTGCATTGAACTAATCATACTTTTTATATTTTTATCGTTAAGTTCACATAATTTTACATCTAAAACACGTCTTTGCAATACATTTGGGTGTATATAAAAGGTCGTAAAAAAATTTTGAAAAACAGGTGATGAATCCGCTAAATATCGTCTTAAGTCATTTCTATTAAACTAATCATACTTTTTATATTTTTAACGTTAAGTTCACATTATTTGACATTTAAAAAACGTATTTACAATACATTTGGGTGTATATAAAAGGTCGTAAAAAAATTTTGAAAAACAGGTGATGAATCCGCTAAATATCGTCTTAAGTCATTTCTATTAAACTAATCATACTTTTTATATTTTTATCGTTAAGTTCACATAATTTTACATCTAAAACACGTCTTTACAATACATTTGGGTGTATATAAAAGGTCGTAAAAAAATTTTGAAAAACAGGTGATGAATCCGCTAAATATCGTCTTAAGTCATTTCTATTAAACTAATCATACTTTTTATATTTTTAACGTTAAGTTCACATTATTTTACATCTAAAACCCGTCTTTACAATACATTTGAGTGAATACAAAAAATAGAAAAAAAATTTGAGAAAAAATTTGGTAAAAAATGGTGATAATTCCGCTAAATATCGTTTAAAGTCATTTGTATTGAACTAATCATACTTTTTATATTTTTATCGTTAAGTTCACATAATTTTACATCTAAAACACGTCTTTACAATACATTTGGGTGTATATAAAAGGTCGTAAAAAAATTTTGAAAAACAGGTGATGAATCCGCTAAATATCGTCTTAAGTCATTTCTATTAAACTAATCATACTTTTTATATTTTTAACGTTAAGTTCACATTATTTTACATCTAAAAAACGTATTTACAATATATTTGGGTGTATATAAAAGGTCGTAAAAAAATTTTGAAAAACAGGTGATGAATCCGCTAAATATCGTCTTAAGTCATTTCTATTAAACTAATCATACTTTTTATATTTTTATCGTTAAGTTCACATAATTTTACATCTAAAACACGTCTTTACAATACATTTGGGTGTATATAAAAGGTCGTAAAAAAATTTTGAAAAACAGGTGATGAATCCGCTAAATATCGTCTTAAGTCATTTCTATTAAACTAATCATACTTTTTATATTTTTATCGTTAAGTTCACATAATTTTACATCTAAAACACGTCTTTACAATACATTTGGGTGTATATAAAAGGTAGTAAAAAAATTTTGAAAAACAGGTGATGAATCCGCTAAATATCGTCTTAAGTCATATCTATTAAACTAATCATACTTTTTATATTTTTAACGTTAAGTTCACATTATTTTACATCTAAAAAACGTATTTACAATACATTTGGGTGAATACAAAAAATAGAAAAAAAATTTGAGAAAAAATTTGGTAAAAAATGGTGATAATTCCGCTAAATATCGTTTAAAGTCATTTGTATTGAACTAATCATACTTTTTATATTTTTATCGTTAAGTTCACATAATTTTACATCTAAAACACGACTTTACAATACATTTGGGTGTATATAAATGGTCGTAAAAAATTTTGAAAAACAGGTGATGAATCCGCTAAATATCGTCTTAAGTCATTTCTATTAAACTAATCATACTTTTTATATTTTTAACGTTAAGTTCACATTATTTTACATCTAAAAAACGTATTTACAAAACATTTGGGTGAATATAAAAAATAGAAAAAAAATTTGGGAAAAAATTTGGTAAAAACTGGTGATAATTCCGCTAAATATCGTATAAAGTCATTTGCATTGAACTAATCATACTTTTTATATTTTTATCGTTAAGTTCACATAATTTTACATCTAAAACACGTCTTTACAATACATTTGGGTGTATATAAAAGGTCGTAAAAAAATTTTGAAAAACAGGTGATGAATCCGCTAAATATCGTCTTAAGTCATTTCTATTAAACTAATCATGCTTTTTATATTTTTAACGTTAAGTTCACATTATTTTACATCTAAAAAACGTATTTACAATACATTTGGGTGTATATAAAAGGTCGTAAAAAAATTTTGAAAAACAGGTGATGAATCCACTAAATATCGTCTTAAGTCATTTCTATTAAACTAATCATACTTTTTATATTTTTATCGTTAAGTTCACATAATGTTACATCTAAAACACGTCTTTACAATACATTTGGGTGTATATAAAAGGTCGTAAAAAAATTTTGAAAAACAGGTGATGAATCCGCTAAATATCGTCTTAAGTCATTTCTATTAAACTAATCATACTTTTTATATTTTTAACGTTAAGTTCACATTATTTTACATCTAAAACCCGTCTTTACAATACATTTGAGTGAATACAAAAAATAGAAAAAAAATTTGAGAAAAAATTTGGTAAAAAATGGTGATAATTCCGCTAAATATCGTTTAAAGTCATTTGTATTGAACTAATCATACTTTTTATATTTTTATCGTTAAGTTCACATAATTTTACATCTAAAACACGTCTTTACAATACATTTGGGTGTATATAAAAGGTCGTAAAAAAATTTTGAAAAACAGGTGATGAATCCGCTAAATATCGTCTTAAGTCATTTCTATTAAACTAATCATACTTTTTATATTTTTATCGTTAAGTTCACATAATTTTACATCTAAAACACGTCTTTACAATACATTTGGGTGTATATAAAAGGTAGTAAAAAAATTTTGAAAAACAGGTGATGAATCCGCTAAATATCGTCTTAAGTCATTTCTATTAAACTAATCATACTTTTTATATTTTTAACGTTAAGTTCACATTATTTTACATCTAAAAAACGTATTTACAATACATTTGGGTGAATACAAAAGATAGAAAAAAAATTTGGGAAAAAATTTGGTAAAAACTGGTGATAATTCCGCTAAATATCGTTTAAAGTCATTTGTATTGACCTAATCATACTTTTTATATTTTTAACGTTAAGTTCACATAATTTTACATCTAAAACCCGTCTTTACAATACATTTGAGTGAATACAAAAAATAGAAAAAAAATTTGAGAAAAAATTTGGTAAAAAATGTTGATAATTCCGCTAAATATCGTTTAAAGTCATTTGTATTGAACTAATCATACTTTTTATATTATTAACGTTAAGTTAACATAATTTTACATCTAAAACACGTCTTTACAATACATTTGGGTGTATATAAAAGGTCGTAAAAAAATTTTGAAAAACAGGTGATGAATCCGCTAAATATCGTCTTAAGTCATTTCTATTAAACTAATCATACTTTTTATATTTTTAACGTTAAGTTCACATTATTTTACATCTAAAAAACGTATTTACAAAACATTTGGGTGAATATAAAAAATAGAAAAAAAATTTGGGAAAAAATTTGGTAAAAACTGGTGATAATTCCGCTAAATATCGTATAAAGTCATTTGCATTGAACTAATCATACTTTTTATATTTTTATCGTTAAGTTCACATAATTTTACATCTAAAACACGTCTTTACAATACATTTGGGTGTATATAAAAGGTCGTAAAAAAATTTTGAAAAACAGGTGATGAATCCGCTAAATATCGTCTTAAGTCATTTCTATTAAACTAATCATGCTTTTTATATTTTTAACGTTAAGTTCACATTATTTTACATCTAAAAAACGTATTTACAATACATTTGGGTGTATATAAAAGGTCGTAAAAAAATTTTGAAAAACAGGTGATGAATCCACTAAATATCGTCTTAAGTCATTTCTATTAAACTAATCATACTTTTTATATTTTTATCGTTAAGTTCACATAATGTTACATCTAAAACACGTCTTTACAATACATTTGGGTGTATATAAAAGGTCGTAAAAAAATTTTGAAAAACAGGTGATGAATCCGCTAAATATCGTCTTAAGTCATTTCTATTAAACTAATCATACTTTTTATATTTTTAACGTTAAGTTCACATTATTTTACATCTAAAACCCGTCTTTACAATACATTTGAGTGAATACAAAAAATAGAAAAAAAATTTGAGAAAAAATTTGGTAAAAAATGGTGATAATTCCGCTAAATATCGTTTAAAGTCATTTGTATTGAACTAATCATACTTTTTATATTTTTATCGTTAAGTTCACATAATTTTACATCTAAAACACGTCTTTACAATACATTTGGGTGTATATAAAAGGTCGTAAAAAAATTTTGAAAAACAGGTGATGAATCCGCTAAATATCGTCTTAAGTCATTTCTATTAAACTAATCATACTTTTTATATTTTTATCGTTAAGTTCACATAATTTTACATCTAAAACACGTCTTTACAATACATTTGGGTGTATATAAAAGGTAGTAAAAAAATTTTGAAAAACAGGTGATGAATCCGCTAAATATCGTCTTAAGTCATTTCTATTAAACTAATCATACTTTTTATATTTTTAACGTTAAGTTCACATTATTTTACATCTAAAAAACGTATTTACAATACATTTGGGTGAATACAAAAGATAGAAAAAAAATTTGGGAAAAAATTTGGTAAAAACTGGTGATAATTCCGCTAAATATCGTTTAAAGTCATTTGTATTGACCTAATCATACTTTTTATATTTTTAACGTTAAGTTCACATAATTTTACATCTAAAACCCGTCTTTACAATACATTTGAGTGAATACAAAAAATAGAAAAAAAATTTGAGAAAAAATTTGGTAAAAAATGTTGATAATTCCGCTAAATATCGTTTAAAGTCATTTGTATTGAACTAATCATACTTTTTATATTATTAACGTTAAGTTAACATAATTTTACATCTAAAACACGTCTTTACAATACATTTGGGTGTATATAAAAGGTCGTAAAAAAATTTTGAAAAACAGGTGATGAATCCGCTAAATATCGTCTTAAGTCATTTCTATTAAACTAATCATACTTTTTATATTTTTAACGTTAAGTTCACATTATTTTACATTTAAAAAACGTATTTACAATACATTTGGGTGTATATAAAAGGTCGTAAAAAAATTTTGAAAAACAGGTGATGAATCCGCTAAATATCGTCTTAAGTCATTTCTATTAAACTAATCATACTTTTTATATTTTTATCGTTAAGTTCACATAATTTTACATCTAAAACACGTCTTTACAATACATTTGGGTGTATATAAAAGGTCGTAAAAATATTTTGAAAAACAGGTGATGAATCCGCTAAATATCGTCTTAAGTCATTTCTATTAAACTAATCATACTTTTTATATTTTTAACGTTAAGTTCACATTATTTTACATCTAAAACCCGTCTTTACAATACATTTGAGTGAATACAAAAAATAGAAAAAAAATTTGGGAAAAAATTTGGTAAAAACTGGTGATAATTCCGCTAAATATCGTATAAAGTCATTTGCATTGAACTAATCATACTTTTTATATTTTTATCGTTAAGTTCACATAATTTTACATCTAAAACACGTCTTTACAATACATTTGGGTCTATATAAAAGGTCGTAAAAAAATTTTGAAAAACAGGTGATGAATCCGCTAAATATCGTCTTAAGTCATTTCTATTAAACTAATCATGCTTTTTATATTTTTAACGTTAAGTTCACATTATTTTACATCTAAAAAACGTATTTACAATACATTTGGGTGTATATAAAAGGTCGTAAAAAAATTTTGAAAAACAGGTGATGAATCCACTAAATATCGTCTTAAGTCATTTCTATTAAACTAATCATACTTTTTATATTTTTATCGTTAAGTTCACATAATGTTACATCTAAAACACGTCTTTACAATACATTTGGGTGTATATAAAAGGTCGTAAAAAAATTTTGAAAAACAGGTGATGAATCCGCTAAATATCGTCTTAAGTCATTTCTATTAAACTAATCATACTTTTTATATTTTTAACGTTAAGTTCACATTATTTTACATCTAAAACCCGTCTTTACAATACATTTGAGTGAATACAAAAAATAGAAAAAAAATTTGAGAAAAAATTTGGTAAAAAATGGTGATAATTCCGCTAAATATCGTTTAAAGTCATTTGTATTGAACTAATCATACTTTTTATATTTTTATCGTTAAGTTCACATAATTTTACATCTAAAACACGTCTTTACAATACATTTGGGTGTATATAAAAGGTCGTAAAAAAATTTTGAAAAACAGGTGATGAATCCGCTAAATATCGTCTTAAGTCATTTCTATTAAACTAATCATACTTTTTATATTTTTATCGTTAAGTTCACATAATTTTACATCTAAAACACGTCTTTACAATACATTTGGGTGTATATAAAAGGTAGTAAAAAAATTTTGAAAAACAGGTGATGAATCCGCTAAATATCGTCTTAAGTCATTTCTATTAAACTAATCATACTTTTTATATTTTTAACGTTAAGTTCACATTATTTTACATCTAAAAAACGTATTTACAATACATTTGGGTGAATACAAAAGATAGAAAAAAAATTTGGGAAAAAATTTGGTAAAAACTGGTGATAATTCCGCTAAATATCGTTTAAAGTCATTTGTATTGACCTAATCATACTTTTTATATTTTTAACGTTAAGTTCACATAATTTTACATCTAAAACCCGTCTTTACAATACATTTGAGTGAATACAAAAAATAGAAAAAAAATTTGAGAAAAAATTTGGTAAAAAATGTTGATAATTCCGCTAAATATCGTTTAAAGTCATTTGTATTGAACTAATCATACTTTTTATATTTTTATCGTTAAGTTCACATAATTTTACATCTAAAACACGTCTTTACAATACATTTGGGTGTATATAAAAGGTCGTAAAAAAATTTTGAAAAACAGGTGATGAATCCGCTAAATATCGTCTTAAGTCATTTCTATTAAACTAATCATGCTTTTTATATTTTAAACGTTAAGTTCACATTATTTTACATCTAAAAAACGTATTTACAATACATTTGGGTGTATATAAAAGGTCGTAAAAAAATTTTGAAAAACAGGTGATGAATCCACTAAATATCGTCTTAAGTCATTTCTATTAAACTAATCATACTTTTTATATTTTTATCGTTAAGTTCACATAATGTTACATCTAAAACACGTCTTTACAATACATTTGGGTATATATTAAAGGTCGTAAAAAAATTTTGAAAAACAGGTGATGAATCCGCTAAATATCGTCTTAAGCCATTTCTATTAAACTAATCATACTTTTTATATTTTTAACGTTAAGTTCACATTATTTTACATCTAAAAAACGTATTTACAATACATTTGAGTGAATACAAATAATAGAAAAAAAATTTGGGAAAAAATTTGGTAAAAAATGGTGATAATTTCGCTAAATATCGTTTAAAGTCATTTGTATTGAACTAATCATACTTTTTATATTTTTATCGTTAAGTTCACATAATTTTACATCTAAAACACGACTTTACAATACATTTGGGTGTATATAAATGGTCGTAAAAAAATTTTGAAAAACAGGTGATGAATCCGCTAAATATCGTCTTAAGTCATTTCTATTAAACTAATCATGCTTTTTATATTTTAAACGTTAAGTTCACATTATTTGACATTTAAAAAACGTATTTACAATACATTTGGGTGTATATAAAAGGTCGTAAAAAAATTTTGAAAAACAGGTGATGAATCCGCTAAATATCGTCTTAAGTCATTTCTATTAAACTAATCATACTTTTTATATTTTTATCGTTAAGTTCACATAATTTTACATCTAAAACACGTCTTTACAATACATTTGGGTGTATATAAAAGGTCGTAAAAAAATTTTGAAAAACAGGTGATGAATCCGCTAAATATCGTCTTAAGTCATTTCTATTAAACTAATCATACTTTTTATATTTTTAACGTTAAGTTCACATTATTTTACATCTAAAACCCGTCTTTACAATACATTTGAGTGAATACAAAAAATAGAAAAAAAATTTGAGAAAAAATTTGGTAAAAAATGGTGATAATTCCGCTAAATATCGTTTAAAGTCATTTGTATTGAACTAATCATACTTTTTATATTTTTATCGTTAAGTTCACATAATTTTACATCTAAAACACGTCTTTACAATACATTTGGGTGTATATAAAAGGTCGTAAAAAAATTTTGAAAAACAGGTGATGAATCCGCTAAATATCGTCTTAAGTCATTTCTATTAAACTAATCATACTTTTTATATTTTTAACGTTAAGTTCACATTATTTTACATCTAAAAAACATATTTACAATATATTTGGGTGTATATAAAAGGTCGTAAAAAAATTTTGAAAAACAGGTGATGAATCCGCTAAATATCGTCTTAAGTCATTTCTATTAAACTAATCATACTTTTTATATTTTTATCGTTAAGTTCACATAATTTTACATCTAAAACACGTCTTTACAATACATTTGGGTGTATATAAAAGGTCGTAAAAAAATTTTGAAAAACAGGTGATGAATCCGCTAAATATCGTCTTAAGTCATTTCTATTAAACTAATCATACTTTTTATATTTTTAACGTTAAGTTCACATTATTTTACATCTAAAAAACGTATTTACAATACATTTGGGTGAATACAAAAAATAGAAAAAAAATTTGGGAAAAAATTTGGTAAAAACTGGTGATAATTCCGCTAAATATCGTATAAAGTCATTTGCATTGAACTAATCATACTTTTTATATTTTTATCGTTAAGTTCACATAATTTTACATCTAAAACACGTCTTTACAATACATTTGGGTGTATATAAAAGGTCGTAAAAAAATTTTGAAAAACAGGTGATGAATCCGCTAAATATCGTCTTAAGTCATTTCTATTAAACTAATCATGCTTTTTATATTTTTAACGTTAAGTTCACATTATTTTACATCTAAAAAACGTATTTACAATACATTTGGGTGTATATAAAAGGTCGTAAAAAAATTTTGAAAAACAGGTGATGAATCCACTAAATATCGTCTTAAGTCATTTCTATTAAACTAATCATACTTTTTATATTTTTATCGTTAAGTTCACATAATGTTACATCTAAAACACGTCTTTACAATACATTTGGGTGTATATAAAAGGTCGTAAAAAAATTTTGAAAAACAGGTGATGAATCCGCTAAATATCGTCTTAAGTCATTTCTATTAAACTAATCATACTTTTTATATTTTTAACGTTAAGTTCACATTATTTTACATCTAAAACCCGTCTTTACAATACATTTGAGTGAATACAAAAAATAGAAAAAAAATTTGAGAAAAAATTTGGTAAAAAATGGTGATAATTCCGCTAAATATCGTTTAAAGTCATTTGTATTGAACTAATCATACTTTTTATATTTTTATCGTTAAGTTCACATAATTTTACATCTAAAACACGTCTTTACAATACATTTGGGTGTATATAAAAGGTCGTAAAAAAATTTTGAAAAACAGGTGATGAATCCGCTAAATATCGTCTTAAGTCATTTCTATTAAACTAATCATACTTTTTATATTTTTAACGTTAAGTTCACATTATTTTACATCTAAAAAACGTATTTACAATACATTTGGGTGAATACAAAAAATAGAAAAAAAATTTGGGAAAAAATTTGGTAAAAACTGGTGATAATTCCGCTAAATATCGTTTAAAGTCATTTGTATTGACCAAATCATACTTTTTATATTTTTAACGTTAAGTTCACATTATTTTACATCTAAAAAACGTATTTACAATACATTTGGGTGAATACAAAAAATAGAAAAAAAATTTGGGAAAAAATTTGGTAAAAACTGGTGATAATTCCGCTAAATATCGTATAAAGTCATTTGCATTGAACTAATCATACTTTTTATATTTTTATCGTTAAGTTCACATAATTTTACATCTAAAACACGTCTTTACAATACATTTGGGTGTATATAAAAGGTCGTAAAAAAATTTTGAAAAACAGGTGATGAATCCGCTAAATATCGTCTTAAGTCATTTCTATTAAACTAATCATGCTTTTTATATTTTAAACGTTAAGTTCACATTATTTTACATCTAAAAAACGTATTTACAATACATTTGGGTGTATATAAAAGGTCGTAAAAAAATTTTGAAAAACAGGTGATGAATCCGCTAAATATCGTCTTAAGTCATTTCTATTAAACTAATCATACTTTTTATATTTTTAACGTTAAGTTCACATTATTTTACATCTAAAAAACGTATTTACAATACATTTGGGTGAATACAAAAAATAGAAAAAAAATTTGGGAAAAAATTTGGTAAAAACTGGTGATAATTCCGCTAAATATCGTTTAAAGTCATTTGTATTGACCTAATCATACTTTTTATATTTTTAACGTTAAGTTCACATTATTTTACATCTAAAAAACGTATTTACAATACATTTGAGTGAATACAAATAATAGAAAAAAAATTTGGGAAAAAATTTGGTAAAAAATGGTGATAATTTCGCCAAATATCGTTTAAAGTCATTTGTATTGAACTAATCATACTTTTTATATTTTTATCGTTAAGTTCACATAATTTTACATCTAAAACACGACTTTACAATACATTTGGGTGTATATAAATGGTCGTAAAAAAATTTTGAAAAACAGGTGATGAATCCGCTAAATATCGTCTTAAGTCATTTCTATTAAACTAATCATACTTTTTATATTTTTAACGTTAAGTTCACATTATTTTACATCTAAAAAACGTATTTACAATACATTTGGGTGAATACAAAAAATAGAAAAAAAATTTGGGAAAAAATTTGGTAAAAACTGGTGATAATTCCGCTAAATATCGTATAAAGTCATTTGCATTGAACTAATCATACTTTTTATATTTTTATCGTTAAGTTCACATAATTTTACATCTAAAACACGTCTTTGCAATACATTTGGGTGTATATAAAAGGTCGTAAAAAAATTTTGAAAAACAGGTGATGAATCCGCTAAATATCGTCTTAAGTCATTTCTATTAAACTAATCATACTTTTTATATTTTTAACGTTAAGTTCACATTATTTGACATTTAAAAAACGTATTTACAATACATTTGGGTGTATATAAAAGGTCGTAAAAAAATTTTGAAAAACAGGTGATGAATCCGCTAAATATCGTCTTAAGTCATTTCTATTAAACTAATCATACTTTTTATATTTTTATCGTTAAGTTCACATAATTTTACATCTAAAACACGTCTTTACAATACATTTGGGTGTATATAAAAGGTCGTAAAAAAATTTTGAAAAACAGGTGATGAATCCGCTAAATATCGTCTTAAGTCATTTCTATTAAACTAATCATACTTTTTATATTTTTAACGTTAAGTTCACATTATTTTACATCTAAAACCCGTCTTTACAATACATTTGAGTGAATACAAAAAATAGAAAAAAAATTTGAGAAAAAATTTGGTAAAAAATGGTGATAATTCCGCTAAATATCGTTTAAAGTCATTTGTATTGAACTAATCATACTTTTTATATTTTTATCGTTAAGTTCACATAATTTTACATCTAAAACACGTCTTTACAATACATTTGGGTGTATATAAAAGGTCGTAAAAAAATTTTGAAAAACAGGTGATGAATCCGCTAAATATCGTCTTAAGTCATTTCTATTAAACTAATCATACTTTTTATATTTTTAACGTTAAGTTCACATTATTTTACATCTAAAAAACGTATTTACAATATATTTGGGTGTATATAAAAGGTCGTAAAAAAATTTTGAAAAACAGGTGATGAATCCGCTAAATATCGTCTTAAGTCATTTCTATTAAACTAATCATACTTTTTATATTTTTATCGTTAAGTTCACATAATTTTACATCTAAAACACGTCTTTACAATACATTTGGGTGTATATAAAAGGTCGTAAAAAAATTTTGAAAAACAGGTGATGAATCCGCTAAATATCGTCTTAAGTCATTTCTATTAAACTAATCATACTTTTTATATTTTTATCGTTAAGTTCACATAATTTTACATCTAAAACACGTCTTTACAATACATTTGGGTGTATATAAAAGGTAGTAAAAAAATTTTGAAAAACAGGTGATGAATCCGCTAAATATCGTCTTAAGTCATATCTATTAAACTAATCATACTTTTTATATTTTTATCGTTAAGTTCACATAATTTTACATCTAAAACACGTCTTTACAATACATTTGGGTGTATATAAAAGGTCGTAAAAAAATTTTGAAAAACAGGTGATGAATCCGCTAAATATCGTCTTAAGTCATTTCTATTAAACTAATCATGCTTTTTATATTTTTAACGTTAAGTTCACATTATTTTACATCTAAAAAACGTATTTACAATACATTTGGGTGTATATAAAAGGTCGTAAAAAAATTTTGAAAAACAGGTGATGAATCCACTAAATATCGTCTTAAGTCATTTCTATTAAACTAATCATACTTTTTATATTTTTATCGTTAAGTTCACATAATGTTACATCTAAAACACGTCTTTACAATACATTTGGGTGTATATAAAAGGTCGTAAAAAAATTTTGAAAAACAGGTGATGAATCCGCTAAATATCGTCTTAAGTCATTTCTATTAAACTAATCATACTTTTTATATTTTTAACGTTAAGTTCACATTATTTTACATCTAAAACCCGTCTTTACAATACATTTGAGTGAATACAAAAAATAGAAAAAAAATTTGAGAAAAAATTTGGTAAAAAATGGTGATAATTCCGCTAAATATCGTTTAAAGTCATTTGTATTGAACTAATCATACTTTTTATATTTTTATCGTTAAGTTCACATAATTTTACATCTAAAACACGTCTTTACAATACATTTGGGTGTATATAAAAGGTCGTAAAAAAATTTTGAAAAACAGGTGATGAATCCGCTAAATATCGTCTTAAGTCATTTCTATTAAACTAATCATACTTTTTATATTTTTAACGTTAAGTTCACATTATTTTACATCTAAAAAACGTATTTACAATATATTTGGGTGTATATAAAAGGTCGTAAAAAAATTTTGAAAAACAGGTGATGAATCCGCTAAATATCGTCTTAAGTCATTTCTATTAAACTAATCATACTTTTTATATTTTTATCGTTAAGTTCACATAATTTTACATCTAAAACACGTCTTTACAATACATTTGGGTGTATATAAAAGTTCGTAAAAAAATTTTGAAAAACAGGTGATGAATCCGCTAAATATCGTCTTAAGTCATTTCTATTAAACTAATCATACTTTTTATATTTTTATCGTTAAGTTCACATAATTTTACATCTAAAACACGTCTTTACAATACATTTGGGTGTATATAAAAGGTAGTAAAAAAATTTTGAAAAACAGGTGATGAATCCGCTAAATATCGTCTTAAGTCATTTCTATTAAACTAATCATACTTTTTATATTTTTAACGTTAAGTTCACATTATTTTACATCTAAAAAACGTATTTACAATACATTTGGGTGAATACAAAAGATAGAAAAAAAATTTGGGAAAAAATTTAGTAAAAACTGGTGATAATTCCGCTAAATATCGTTTAAAGTCATTTGTATTGACCTAATCATACTTTTTATATTTTTAACGTTAAGTTCACATAATTTTACATCTAAAACCCGTCTTTACAATACATTTGAGTGAATACAAAAAATAGAAAAAAAATTTGAGAAAAAATTTGGTAAAAAATGGTGATAATTCCGCTAAATATCGTTTAAAGTCATTTGTATTGAACTAATCATACTTTTTATATTTTTATCGTTAAGTTCACATAATTTTACATCTAAAACACGACTTTACAATACATTTGGGTGTATATAAATGGTCGTAAAAAATTTTGAAAAACAGGTGATGAATCCGCTAAATATCGTCTTAAGTCATTTCTATTAAACTAATCATACTTTTTAAATTTTTAACGTTAATTTCACATTATTTTACATCTAAAAAACGTATTTACAATACATTTGGGTGAATACAAAAAATAGAAAAAAAATTTGGGAAAAAATTTGGTAAAAACTGGTGATAATTCCGCTAAATATCGTATAAAGTCATTTGCATTGAACTAATCATACTTTTTATATTTTTATCGTTAAGTTCACATAATTTTACATCTAAAACACGTCTTTACAATACATTTGGGTGTATATAAAAGGTCGTAAAAAAATTTTGAAAAACAGGTGATGAATCCGCTAAATATCGTCTTAAGTCATTTCTATTAAACTAATCATGCTTTTTATATTTTTAACGTTAAGTTCACATTATTTTACATCTAAAAAACGTATTTACAATACATTTGGGTGTATATAAAAGGTCGTAAAAAAATTTTGAAAAACAGGTGATGAATCCACTAAATATCGTCTTAAGTCATTTCTATTAAACTAATCATACTTTTTATATTTTTATCGTTAAGTTCACATAATGTTACATCTAAAACACGTCTTTACAATACATTTGGGTGTATATTAAAGGTCGTAAAAAAATTTTGAAAAACAGGTGATGAATCCGCTAAATATCGTCTTAAGTCATTTCTATTAAACTAATCATACTTTTTATATTTTTAACGTTAAGTTCACATTATTTTACATCTAAAACCCGTCTTTACAATACATTTGAGTGAATACAAAAAATAGAAAAAAAATTTGAGAAAAAATTTGGTAAAAAATGGTGATAATTCCGCTAAATATCGTTTAAAGTCATTTGTATTGAACTAATCATACTTTTTATATTTTTATCGTTAAGTTCACATAATTTTACATCTAAAACACGTCTTTACAATACATTTGGGTGTATATAAAAGGTCGTAAAAAAATTTTGAAAAACAGGTGATGAATCCGCTAAATATCGTCTTAAGTCATTTCTATTAAACTAATCATACTTTTTATATTTTTAACGTTAAGTTCACATTATTTTACATCTAAAAAACGTATTTACAATACATTTGGGTGTATATAAAAGGTCGTAAAAAAATTTTGAAAAACAGGTGATGAATCCGCTAAATATCGTCTTAAGTCATTTCTATTAAACTAATCATACTTTTTATATTTTTATCGTTAAGTTCACATAATTTTACATCTAAAACACGTCTTTACAATACATTTGGGTGTATATAAAAGGTCGTAAAAAAATTTTGAAAAACAGGTGATGAATCCGCTAAATATCGTCTTAAGTCATTTCTATTAAACTAATCATACTTTTTATATTTTTATCGTTAAGTTCACATAATTTTACATCTAAAACACGTCTTTACAATACATTTGGGTGTATATAAAAGGTAGTAAAAAAATTTTGAAAAACAGGTGATGAATCCGCTAAATATCGTCTTAAGTCATTTCTATTAAACTAATCATACTTTTTATATTTTTAACGTTAAGTTCACATTATTCTACATCTAAAAAACGTATTTACAATACATTTGGGTGAATACAAAAGATAGAAAAAAAATTTGGGAAAAAATTTGGTAAAAACTGGTGATAATTCCGCTAAATATCGTTTAAAGTCATTTGTATTGACCTAATCATACTTTTAATATTTTTAACGTTAAGTTCACATTATTTTACATCTAAAAAACGTATTTACAATACATTTGGGTGAATACAAAAAATAGAAAAAAAATTTGGGAAAAAATTTGGTAAAAACTGGTGATAATTCCGCTAAATATAGTTTAAAGTCATTTGTATTGACCTAATCATACTTTTTATATTTTTATCGTTAAGTTCACATAATTTTACATCTAAAACACGACTTTACAATACATTTGGGTGTATATAAATGGTCGTAAAAAAATTTTGAAAAACAGGTGATGAATCCGCTAAATATCGTCTTAAGTCATTTCTATTAAACTAATCATACTTTTTATATTTTTAACGTTAAGTTCACATTATTTTACATCTAAAACACGTCTTTACAATACATTTGGGTGTATATTAAAGGTCGTAAAAAAATTTTGAAAAACAGGTGATGAATCCGCTAAATATCGTCTTAAGTCATTTCTATTAAACTAATCATACTTTTTATATTTTTAACGTTAAGTTCACATTATTTTACATCTAAAAAACGTATTTACAATACAATTGGGTGAATACAAAAAATAGAAAAAAAATTTGGGAAAAAATTTGGTAAAAACTGGTGATAATTCCGCTAAATATCGTATAAAGTCATTTGCATTGAACTAATCATACTTTTTATATTTTTATCGTTAAGTTCACATAATTTTACATCTAAAACACGTCTTTACAATACATTTGGGTGTATATAAAAGGTCGTAAAAAAATTTTGATAAACAGGTGATGAATCCGCTAAATATCGTCTTATGTCATTTCTATTAAACTAATCATGCTTTTTATATTTTTAACGTTAAGTTCACATTATTTTACATCTAAAAAACGTATTTACAATACATTTGGGTGTATATAAAAGTTCGTAAAAAAATTTTGAAAAACAGGTGATGAATCCACTAAATATCGTCTTAAGTCATTTCTATTAAACTAATCATACTTTTTATATTTTTATCGTTAAGTTCACATAATTTTACATCTAAAACACGTCTTTACAATACATTTGGGTGTATATAAAAGGTCGTAAAAAAATTTTGAAAAACAGGTGATGAATCCGCTAAATATCGTCTTATGTCATTTCTATTAAACTAATCATACTTTTTATATTTTTAACGTTAAGTTCACATTATTTTACATCTAAAACCCGTCTTTACAATACATTTGAGTGAATACAAAAAATAGAAAAAAAATTTGAGAAAAAATTTGGTAAAAAATGGTGATAATTCCGCTAAATATCGTTTAAAGTCATTTGTATTGAACTAATCATACTTTTTATATTTTTATCGTTAAGTTCACATAATTTTACATCTAAAACACGTCTTTACAATACATTTGGGTGTATATAAAAGGTCGTAAAAAAATTTTGAAAAACAGGTGATGAATCCGCTAAATATCGTCTTAAGTCATTTCTATTAAACTAATCATACTTTTTATATTTTTAACGTTAAGTTCACATTATTTTACATCTAAAAAACGTATTTACAATACATTTGGGTGAATACAAAAAATAGAAAAAAAATTTGGGAAAAAATTTGGTAAAAACTGGTGATAATTCCGCTAAATATCGTTTAAAGTCATTTGTATTGACCTAATCATACTTTTTATATTTTTAACGTTAAGTTCACATTATTTTACATCTAAAAAACGTATTTACAATACATTTGAGTGAATACAAATAATAGAAAAAAAATTTGGGAAAAAATTTGGTAAAAAATGGTGATAATTTCGCTAAATATCGTTTAAAGTCATTTGTATTGAACTAATCATACTTTTTATATTTTTATCGTTATGTTCACATAATTTTACATCTAAAACACGACTTTACAATACATTTGGGTGTATATAAATGGTCGTAAAAAAATTTTGAAAAACAGGTGATGAATCCGCTAAATATCGTCTTAAGTCATTTCTATTAAACTAATCATACTTTTTATATTTTTAACGTTAAGTTCACATTATTTTACATCTAAAAAACGTATTTACAATACATTTGGGTGAATACAAAAAATAGAAAAAAAATTTGGGAAAAAATTTGGTAAAAACTGGTGATAATTCCGCTAAATATCGTATAAAGTCATTTGCATTGAACTAATCATACTTTTTATATTTTTATCGTTAAGTTCACATAATTTTACATCTAAAACACGTCTTTACAATACATTTGGGTGTATATAAAAGGAACGTAAAAAAATTTTGAAAAACAGGTGATGAATCAGCTAAATATCGTCTTAAGTCATTTCTATTAAACTAATCATGCTTTTTATATTTTTAACGTAAAGTTCACATTATTTTACATCTAAAAAACGTATTTACAATACATTTGGGTGTATATAAAAGGTCGTAAAAAAATTTTGAAAAACAGGTGATGAATCCGCTAAATATCGTCTTAAGTCATTTCTATTAAACTAATCATACTTTTTATATTTTTATCGTTAAGTTCACATAATGTTACATCTAAAACACGTCTTTACAATACATTTGGGTGTATATTAAAGGTCGTAAAAAAATTTTGAAAAACAGGTGATGAATCCGCTAAATATCGTCTTAAGTCATTTCTATTAAACTAATCAAACTTTTTATATATTTATCGTTATGTTCACCTAATTTTACATCTATAACACGTCTTTACAATACATTTGGGTGTATATAAAAGGTCGTAAAAAAATTTTGAAAAACAGGTGATGAATCCGCTAAATATCGTCTTAAGTCATTTCTATTAAACTAATCATACTTTTTATATTTTTAACGTTAAGTTCACATTATTTTACATCTAAAAAACGTATTTACAATACATTTGGGTGAATACAAAAAATAGAAAAAAAATTTGGGAAAAAATTTGGTAAAAACTGGTGATAATTCCGCTAAATATCGTTTAAAGTCATTTCTATTAAACTAATCATACTTTTTATATTTTTAACGTTAAGTTCACATAATTTTACATCTAAAACCCGTCTTTACAATACATTTGGGTGAATACAAAAAATAGAAAAAAAATTTGAGAAAAAATTTGGTAAAAAATGGTGATAATTCCGCTAAATATCGTTTAAAGTCATTTGTATTGAACTAATCATACTTTTTATATTTTTATCGTTAAGTTCACATAATTTTACATCTAAAACACGTCTTTACAATACATTTGGGTGTATATAAAAGGTCGTAAAAAAATTTTGAAAAACAGGTGATGAATCCGCTAAATATCGTCTTAAGTCATTTCTATTAAACTAATCATACTTTTTATATTTTTAACGTTAAGTTCATATAATTTTACATCTAAAACACGTCTTTACAATACATTTGGGTGTATATAAAAGGTCGTAAAAAAATTTTGAAAAACAGGTGATGAATCCGCTAAATATCGTCTTAAGTCATTTCTATTAAACTAATCAAACTTTTTATATATTTATCGTTATGTTCACCTAATTTTACATCTATAACACGTCTTTACAATACATTTGGGTGTATATAAAAGGTCGTAAAAAAATTTTGAAAAACAGGTGATGAATCCGCTAAATATCGTCTTAAGTCATTTCTATTAAACTAATCATACTTTTTATATTTTTAACGTTAAGTTCACATTATTTTACATCTAAAAAACGTATTTACAATACATTTGGGTGAATACAAAAAATAGAAAAAAAATTTGGGAAAAAATTTGGTAAAAACTGGTGATAATTCCGCTAAATATCGTTTAAAGTCATTTGTATTGAACTAATCATACTTTTTATATTTTTATCGTTAAGTTCACATAATTTTACATCTAAAACACGTCTTTACAATACATTTGGGTGTATATAAAAGGTCGTAAAAAAATTTTGAAAAACAGGTGATGAATCCGCTAAATATCGTCTTAAGTCATTTCTATTAAACTAATCATACTTTTTATATTTTTAACGTTAAGTTCATATAATTTTACATCTAAAACACGTCTTTACAATACATTTGGGTGTATATAAAAGGTCGTAAAAAAATTTTGAAAAACAGGTGATGAATCCGCTAAATATCGTCTTAAGTCATTTCTATTAAACTAATCAAACTTTTTATATATTTATCGTTATGTTCACCTAATTTTACATCTATAACACGTCTTTACAATACATTTGGGTGTATATAAAAGGTCGTAAAAAAATTTTGAAAAACAGGTGATGAATCCGCTAAATATCGTCTTAAGTCATTTCTATTAAACTAATCATACTTTTTATATTTTTAACGTTAAGTTCACATTATTTTACATCTAAAAAACGTATTTACAATACATTTGGGTGAATACAAAAAATAGAAAAAAAATTTGGGAAAAAATTTGGTAAAAACTGGTGATAATTCCGCTAAATATCGTTTAAAGTCATTTCTATTAAACTAATCATACTTTTTATATTTTTAACGTTAAGTTCACATAATTTTACATCTAAAACCCGTCTTTACAATACATTTGGGTGAATACAAAAAATAGAAAAAAAATTTGAGAAAAAATTTGGTAAAAAATGGTGATAATTCCGCTAAATATCGTTTAAAGTCATTTGTATTGAACTAATCATACTTTTTATATTTTTATCGTTAAGTTCACATAATTTTACATCTAAAACACGTCTTTACAATACATTTGGGTGTATATAAAAGGTCGTAAAAAAATTTTGAAAAACAGGTGATGAATCCGCTAAATATCGTCTTAAGTCATTTCTATTAAACTAATCATACTTTTTATATTTTTAACGTTAAGTTCATATAATTTTACATCTAAAACACGTCTTTACAATACATTTGGGTGTATATAAAAGGTCGTAAAAAAATTTTGAAAAACAGGTGATGAATCCGCTAAATATCGTCTTAAGTCATTTCTATTAAACTAATCATACTTTTTATATTTTTAACGTTAAGTTCACATTATTTTACATCTAAAAAACGTATTTACAATACATTTGGGTGAATACAAAAAATAGAAAAAAAATTTGGGAAAAAATTTGGTAAAAACTGGTGATAATTCCGCTAAATATCGTTTAAAGTCATTTGTATTGACCTAATCATACTTTTTATATTTTTAACCTTAAGTTCACATAATTTTACATCTAAAACACGTCTTTACAATACATTTGGGTGTATATAAAAGGTCGTAAAAAAATTTTGAAAAACAGGTGATGAATCCGCTAAATATCGTCTTAAGTCATTTCTATTAAACTAATCATACTTTTTATATTTTTAACGTTAAGTTCACATTATTTTACATCTAAAAAACGTATTTACAATACATTTGGGTGAATACAAAAAATAGAAAAAAAATTTGGGAAAAAATTTGGTAAAAACTGGTGATAATTCCGCTAAATATCGTTTAAAGTCATTTGTATTGACCTAATCATACTTTTTATATTTTTAACCTTAAGTTCACATAATTTTACATCTAAAACCCGTCTTTACAATACATTTGAGTGAATACAAAAAATAGAAAAAAAATTTGAGAAAAAATTTGGTAAAAAATGGTGATAATTCCGCTAAATATCGTTTAAAGTCATTTGTATTGAACTAATCATACTTTTTATATTATTAACGTTAAGTTAACATAATTTTACATCTAAAACACGTCTTTACAATACATTTGGGTGTATATAAAAGGTCGTAAAAAAATTTTGAAAAACAGGTGAAGAATCCGCTAAATATCGTCTTAAGTCATTTCTATTAAACTAATCATACTTTTTATATTTTTAACGTTAAGTTCACATTATTTTACATCTAAAAAACGTATTTACAATACATTTGGGTGTATATAAAAGGTTGTAAAAAAATTTTGAAAAACAGGTGATGAATCCGCTAAATATCGTCTTAAGTCATTTCTATTAAACTAATCATACTTTTTATATTTTTATCGTTAAGTTCATATAATTTTACATCTAAAACACGTCTTTACAATACATTTGGGTGTATATAAAAGGTCGTAAAAAAATTTTGAAAAACAGGTGATGAATCCGCTAAATATCGTCTTAAGTCATTTCTATTAAACTAATCATACTTTTTATATTTTTAACGTTAAGTTCACATTATTTTACATCTAAAAAACGTATTTACAATACATTTGGGTGAATACAAAAGATAGAAAAAAAATTTGGGAAAAAATTTGGTAAAAACTGGTGATAATTCCGCTAAATATCGTTTAAAGTCATTTGTATTGACCTAATCATACTTTTTATATTTTTAACGTTAAGTTCACATAATTTTACATCTAAAACCCGTCTTTACAATACATTTGAGTGAATACAAAAAATAGAAAAAAAATTTGAGAAAAAATTTGGTAAAAAATGGTGATAATTCCGCTAAATATCGTTTAAAGTCATTTGTATTGAACTAATCATACTTTTTATATTTTTATCGTTAAGTTCACATAATTTTACATCTAAAACACGTCTTTACAATACATTTGGGTGTATATAAAAGGTCGTAAAAAAATTTTGAAAAACAGGTGATGAATCCGCTAAATATCGTCTTAAGTCATTTCTATTAAACTAATCATACTTTTTATATTTTTAACGTTAAGTTCACATAATTTTACATCTAAAAAACGTATTTACAATACATTTGGTTGAATACAAAAAATAGAAAAAAAATTTGGGAAAAAATTTGGTAAAAACTGGTGATAATTCCGCTAAATATCGTTTAAAGTCATTTGTATTGACCTAATCATACTTTTTATATTTTTAACCTTAAGTTCACATAATTTTACATCTAAAACACGTCTTTACAATACATTTGGGTGTATATAAAAGGTCGTAAAAAAATTTTGAAAAACAGGTGATGAATCCGCTAAATATCGTCTTAAGTCATTTCTATTAAACTAATCATACTTTTTATATTTTTAACGTTAAGTTCACATTATTTTACATCTAAAAAACGTATTTACAATACATTTGGGTGAATACAAAAAATAGAAAAAAAATTTGGGAAAAAATTTGGTAAAAACTGGTGATAATTCCGCTAAATATCGTTTAAAGTCATTTGTATTGACCTAATCATACTTTTTATATTTTTAACCTTAAGTTCACATAATTTTACATCTAAAACCCGTCTTTACAATACATTTGAGTGAATACAAAAAATAGAAAAAAAATTTGAGAAAAAATTTGGTAAAAAATGGTGATAATTCCGCTAAATATCGTTTAAAGTCATTTGTATTGAACTAATCATACTTTTTATATTATTAACGTTAAGTTAACATAATTTTACATCTAAAACACGTCTTTACAATACATTTGGGTGTATATAAAAGGTCGTAAAAAAATTTTGAAAAACAGGTGATGAATCCGCTAAATATCGTCTTAAGTCATTTCTATTAAACTAATCATACTTTTTATATTTTTAACGTTAAGTTCACATTATTTTACATCTAAAAAACGTATTTACATTACATTTGGGTGAATACAAAAAATAGAAAAAAAATTTGGTAAAAACTGGTGATAATTCCGCTAAATATCGTTTAAAGTCATTTGCATTGAACTAATCATGTTTTTTATATTTTTATCGTTAAGTTCACATAATTTTACATCTAAAACACGTCTTTACAATACATTTGGGTGTATATAAAAGGTCGTAAAAAAATTTTGAAAAACAGGTGATGAATCCGCTAAATATCGTCTTAAGTCATTTCTATTAAACTAATCATACTTTTTATATTTTTAACGTTAAGTTCACATTATTTTACATCTAAAAAACGTATTTACAATACATTTGGGTGAATACAAAAAATAGAAAAAAAATTTGGGAAAAAATTTGGTAAAAACTGGTGATAATTCCGCTAAATATCGTTTAAAGTCATTTGTATTGACCTAATCATACTTTTTATATTTTTAACCTTAAGTTCACATAATTTTACATCTAAAACACGTCTTTACAATACATTTGGGTGTATATAAAAGGTCGTAAAAAAATTTTGAAAAACAGGTGATGAATCCGCTAAATATCGTCTTAAGTCATTTCTATTAAACTAATCATACTTTTTATATTTTTAACGTTAAGTTCACATTATTTTACATCTAAAAAACGTATTTACAATACATTTGGGTGAATACAAAAAATAGAAAAAAAATTTGGGAAAAAATTTGGTAAAAACTGGTGATAATTCCGCTAAATATCGTTTAAAGTCATTTGTATTGACCTAATCATACTTTTTATATTTTTAACCTTAAGTTCACATAATTTTACATCTAAAACCCGTCTTTACAATACATTTGAGTGAATACAAAAAATAGAAAAAAAATTTGAGAAAAAATTTGGTAAAAAATGGTGATAATTCCGCTAAATATCGTTTAAAGTCATTTGTATTGAACTAATCATACTTTTTATATTATTAACGTTAAGTTAACATAATTTTACATCTGAAACACGTCTTTACAATACATTTGGGTGTATATAAAAGGTCGTAAAAAAATTTTGAAAAACAGGTGAAGAATCCGCTAAATATCGTCTTAAGTCATTTCTATTAAACTAATCATACTTTTTATATTTTTAACGTTAAGTTCACATTATTTTACATCTAAAAAACGTATTTACAATACATTTGGGTGTATATAAAAGGTCGTAAAAAAATTTTGAAAAACAGGTGATGAATCCGCTAAATATCGTCTTAAGTCATTTCTATTAAACTAATCATACTTTTTATATTTTTATCGTTAAGTTCATATAATTTTACATCTAAAACACGTCTTTACAATACATTTGGGTGTATATAAAAGGTCGTAAAAAAATTTTGAAAAACAGGTGATGAATCCGCTAAATATCGTCTTAAGTCATTTCTATTAAACTAATCATACTTTTTATATTTTTAACGTTAAGTTCACATTATTTTACATCTAAAACCCGTCTTTACAATACATTTGAGTGAATACAAAAAATAGAAAAAAAATTTGAGAAAAAATTTGGTAAAAAATGGTGATAATTCCGCTAAATATCGTTTAAAGTCATTTGTATTGAACTAATCATACTTTTTATATTTTTATCGTTAAGTTCACATAATTTTACATCTAAAACACGTCTTTACAATACATTTGGGTGTATATAAAAAGTCGTAAAAAAATTTTGAAAAACAGGTGATGAATCCGCTAAATATCGTCTTAAGTCATTTCTATTAAACTAATCATACTTTTTATATTTTTAACGTTAAGTTCACATTATTTTACATCTAAAAAACGTATTTACAATACATTTGGGTGAATACAAAAAATAGAAAAAAAATTTGGGAAAAAATTTGGTAAAAACTGGTGATAATTCCGCTAAATATCGTATAAAGTCATTTGCATTGAACTAATCATACTTTTTATATTTTTATCGTTAAGTTCACATAATTTTACATCTAAAACACGTCTTTACAATACATTTGGGTGTATATAAAAGGTCGTAAAAAAATTTTGAAAAACAGGTGATGAATCCGCTAAATATCGTCTTAAGTCATTTCTATTAAACTAATCATGCTTTTTATATTTTTAACGTTAAGTTCACATTATTTTACATCTAAAAAACGTATTTACAATACATTTGGGTGAATACAAAAAATAGAAAAAAAATTTGGCAAAAAATTTGGTAAAAACTGGTGATAATTCCGCTAAATATCGTTTAAAGTCATTTGTATTGACCTAATCATACTTTTTATATTTTTAACGTTAAGTTCACATAATTTTACATCTCAAACCCGTCTTTACAATACATTTGAGTGAATACAAAAAATAAAAAAAAAATTTGAGAAAAAATTTGGTAAAAAATGGTGATAATTCCGCTAAATATCGTTTAAAGTCATTTGTATTGAACTAATCATACTTTTTATATTTTTAACGTTAAGTTAACATAATTTTACATCTAAAACACGTCTTTACAATACATTTGGGTGTATATAAAAGGTCGTAAAAAAATTTTGAAAAACAGGTGATGAATCCGCTAAATATCGTCTTAAGTCATTTCTATTAAACTAATCATACTTTTTATATTTTTATCGTTAAGTTCACATAATTTTACATCTAAAACACGTCTTTACAATACATTTGGGTGTATATAAAAGGTCGTAAAAAAATTTTGAAAAACAGGTGGTGAATCCGCTAAATATCGTCTTAAGTCATTTCTATTAAACTAATCATGCTTTTTATATTTTTAACGTTAAGTTCACATTATTTTACATCTAAAAAACGTATTTACAATACATTTGGGTGAATACAAAAAATAGAAAAAAAATTTGGGAAAAAATTTGGTAAAAACTGGTGATAATTCCGCTAAATATCGTATAAAGTCATTTGCATTGAACTAATCATACTTTTTATATTTTTATCGTTAAGTTCACATAATTTTACATCTAAAACACGTCTTTACAATACATTTTTGGGTGTATATAAAAGGTCGTAAAAAAATTTTGAAAAACAGGTGATGAATCCGCTAAATATCGTCTTAAGTCATTTCTATTAAACTAATCATGCTTTTTATATTTTTAACGTTAAGTTCACATTATTTTACATCTAAATAACGTATTTACAATACATTTGGGTGAATACAAAAAATAGAAAAAAAATTTGGCAAAAAATTTGGTAAAAACTGGTGATAATTCCGCTAAATATCGTTTAAAGTCATTTGTATTGACCTAATCATACTTTTTATATTTTTAACGTTAAGTTCACATAATTTTACATCTAAAACCCGTCTTTACAATACATTTGAGTGAATACAAAAAATAAAAAAAAAATTTGAGAAAAAATTTGGTAAAAAATGGTGATAATTCCGCTAAATATCGTTTAAAGTCATTTGTATTGAACTAATCATACTTTTTATATTTTTAACGTTAAGTTCACATTATTTTACATCTAAAAAACGTATTTACAATACATTTGGGTGAATACAAAAAATAGAAAAAAAATTTGGGAAAAAATTTGGTAAAAACTGGTGATAATTCCGCTAAATATCGTTTAAAGTCATTTGTATTGACCTAATCATACTTTTTATATTTTTAACCTTAAGTTCACATAATTTTACATCTAAAACCCGTCTTTACAATACATTTGAGTGAATACAAAAAATAGAAAAAAAATTTGAGAAAAAATTTGGTAAAAAATGGTGATAATTCCGCTAAATATCGTTTAAAGTCATTTGTATTGAACTAATCATACTTTTTATATTATTAACGTTAAGTTAACATAATTTTACATCTGAAACACGTCTTTACAATACATTTGGGTGTATATAAAAGGTCGTAAAAAAATTTTGAAAAACAGGTGAAGAATCCGCTAAATATCGTCTTAAGTCATTTCTATTAAACTAATCATACTTTTTATATTTTTAACGTTAAGTTCACATTATTTTACATCTAAAAAACGTATTTACAATACATTTGGGTGTATATAAAAGGTCGTAAAAAAATTTTGAAAAACAGGTGATGAATCCGCTAAATATCGTCTTAAGTCATTTCTATTAAACTAATCATACTTTTTATATTTTTATCGTTAAGTTCATATAATTTTACATCTAAAACACGTCTTTACAATACATTTGGGTGTATATAAAAGGTCGTAAAAAAATTTTGAAAAACAGGTGATGAATCCGCTAAATATCGTCTTAAGTCATTTCTATTAAACTAATCATACTTTTTATATTTTTAACGTTAAGTTCACATTATTTTACATCTAAAACCCGTCTTTACAATACATTTGAGTGAATACAAAAAATAGAAAAAAAATTTGAGAAAAAATTTGGTAAAAAATGGTGATAATTCCGCTAAATATCGTTTAAAGTCATTTGTATTGAACTAATCATACTTTTTATATTTTTATCGTTAAGTTCACATAATTTTACATCTAAAACACGTCTTTACAATACATTTGGGTGTATATAAAAAGTCGTAAAAAAATTTTGAAAAACAGGTGATGAATCCGCTAAATATCGTCTTAAGTCATTTCTATTAAACTAATCATACTTTTTATATTTTTAACGTTAAGTTCACATTATTTTACATCTAAAAAACGTATTTACAATACATTTGGGTGAATACAAAAAATAGAAAAAAAATTTGGGAAAAAATTTGGTAAAAACTGGTGATAATTCCGCTAAATATCGTATAAAGTCATTTGCATTGAACTAATCATACTTTTTATATTTTTATCGTTAAGTTCACATAATTTTACATCTAAAACACGTCTTTACAATACATTTGGGTGTATATAAAAGGTCGTAAAAAAATTTTGAAAAACAGGTGATGAATCCGCTAAATATCGTCTTAAGTCATTTCTATTAAACTAATCATGCTTTTTATATTTTTAACGTTAAGTTCACATTATTTTACATCTAAAAAACGTATTTACAATACATTTGGGTGAATACAAAAAATAGAAAAAAAATTTGGCAAAAAATTTGGTAAAAACTGGTGATAATTCCGCTAAATATCGTTTAAAGTCATTTGTATTGACCTAATCATACTTTTTATATTTTTAACGTTAAGTTCACATAATTTTACATCTCAAACCCGTCTTTACAATACATTTGAGTGAATACAAAAAATAAAAAAAAAATTTGAGAAAAAATTTGGTAAAAAATGGTGATAATTCCGCTAAATATCGTTTAAAGTCATTTGTATTGAACTAATCATACTTTTTATATTTTTAACGTTAAGTTAACATAATTTTACATCTAAAACACGTCTTTACAATACATTTGGGTGTATATAAAAGGTCGTAAAAAAATTTTGAAAAACAGGTGATGAATCCGCTAAATATCGTCTTAAGTCATTTCTATTAAACTAATCATACTTTTTATATTTTTATCGTTAAGTTCACATAATTTTACATCTAAAACACGTCTTTACAATACATTTGGGTGTATATAAAAGGTCGTAAAAAAATTTTGAAAAACAGGTGGTGAATCCGCTAAATATCGTCTTAAGTCATTTCTATTAAACTAATCATGCTTTTTATATTTTTAACGTTAAGTTCACATTATTTTACATCTAAAAAACGTATTTACAATACATTTGGGTGAATACAAAAAATAGAAAAAAAATTTGGGAAAAAATTTGGTAAAAACTGGTGATAATTCCGCTAAATATCGTATAAAGTCATTTGCATTGAACTAATCATACTTTTTATATTTTTATCGTTAAGTTCACATAATTTTACATCTAAAACACGTCTTTACAATACATTTTTGGGTGTATATAAAAGGTCGTAAAAAAATTTTGAAAAACAGGTGATGAATCCGCTAAATATCGTCTTAAGTCATTTCTATTAAACTAATCATGCTTTTTATATTTTTAACGTTAAGTTCACATTATTTTACATCTAAATAACGTATTTACAATACATTTGGGTGAATACAAAAAATAGAAAAAAAATTTGGCAAAAAATTTGGTAAAAACTGGTGATAATTCCGCTAAATATCGTTTAAAGTCATTTGTATTGACCTAATCATACTTTTTATATTTTTAACGTTAAGTTCACATAATTTTACATCTAAAACCCGTCTTTACAATACATTTGAGTGAATACAAAAAATAAAAAAAAAATTTGAGAAAAAATTTGGTAAAAAATGGTGATAATTCCGCTAAATATCGTTTAAAGTCATTTGTATTGAACTAATCATACTTTTTATATTTTTAACGTTAAGTTAACATAATTTTACATCTAAAACACGTCTTTACAATACATTTGGGTGTATATAAAAGGTCGTAAAAAAATTTTGAAAAACAGGTGATGAATCCGCTAAATATCGTCTTAAGTCATTTCTATTAAACTAATCATACTTTTTATATTTTTATCGTTAAGTTCACATAATTTTACATCTAAAACACGTCTTTACAATACATTTGGGTGTATATAAAAGGTCGTAAAAAAATTTTGAAAAACAGGTGATGAATCCGCTAAATATCGTCTTAAGTCATTTCTATTAAACTAATCATGCTTTTTATATTTTTAACGTTAAGTTCACATTATTTTACATCTAAAAAACGTATTTACAATACATTTGGGTGAATACAAAAAATAGAAAAAAAATTTGGCAAAAAATTTGGTAAAAACTGGTGATAATTCCGCTAAATATCGTTTAAAGTCATTTGTATTGACCTAATCATACTTTTTATATTTTTAACGTTAAGTTCACATAATTTTACATCTAAAACCCGTCTTTACAATACATTTGAGTGAATACAAAAAATAGAAAAAAAATTTGAGAAAAAATTTGGTAAAAAATGGTGATAATTCCGCTAAATATCGTTTAAAGTCATTTGTATTGAACTAATCATACTTTTTATATTTTTAACGTTAAGTTCACATTATTTTACATCTAAAAAACGTATTTACAATACATTTGGGTGTATATAAAAGGTCGTAAAAAAATTTTGAAAAACAGGTGATGAATCCGCTAAATATCGTCTTAAGTCATTTCTATTAAACTAATCATACTTTTTATATTTTTATCGTTAAGTTCACATAATTTTACATCTAAAACACGTCTTTACAATACATTTGGGTGTATATAAAAGGTCGTAAAAAAATTTTGAAAAACAGGTGATGAATCCGCTAAATATCGTCTTAAGTCATTTCTATTAAACTAATCATACTTTTTATATTTTTAACGTTAAGTTCACATAATTTTACATCTAAAACACGTCTTTACAATACATTTGGGTGTATATTAAAGGTCGTAAAAAAATTTGGTAAAAACTGGTGATAATTCCGCTAAATATCGTATAAATTCATTTGCATTGAACTAATCATACTTTTTATATTTTTATCGTTAAGTTCACATAATTTTACATCTAAAACACGTCTTTACAATACATTTGGGTGTATATAAAAGGTCGTAAAAAAATTTTGAAAAACAGGTGATGAATCCGCTAAATATCGTCTTAAGTCATTTCTATTAAACTAATCATACTTTTTATATTTTTAACGTTAAGTTCACATTATTTTACATCTAAAAAACGTATTTACAATACATTTGGGTGAATACAAAAAATAGAAAAAAAATTTGGTAAAAACAGGTGATAATTCCGCTAAATATCGTTTAAAGTCATTTGTATTGACCTAATCATACTTTTTATATTTTTAACGTTAAGTTCACATAATTTTACATCTAAAACCCGTCTTTACAATACATTTGAGTGAATACAAAAAATAGAAAAAAAATTTGAGAAAAAATTTGGTAAAAAATGGTGATAATTCCGCTAAATATCGTTTAAAGTCATTTGTATTGAACTAATCATACTTTTTATATTTTTAACGTTAAGTTAACATAATTTTACATCTAAAACACGTCTTTACAATACATTTGGGTGTATATAAAAGGTCGTAAAAAAATTTTGAAAAACAGGTGATGAATCCGCTAAATATCGTCTTAAGTCATTTCTATTAAACTAATCATACTTTTTATATTTTTAACGTTAAGTTCACATTATTTTACATCTAAAAAACGTATTTACAATACATTTGGGTGTAGATAAATGGTCGTAAAAAAATTTTGAAAAACAGGTGATGAATCCGCTAAATATCGTCTTAAGTCATTTCTATTAAACTAATCATACTTTTTATATTTTTAACGTTAAGTTCACATAATTTTACATCTAAAACATGTCTTTACAATACATTTGGGTGTATATTAAAGGTCGTAAAAAAATTTGGTAAAAACTGGTGATAATTCCGCTAAATATCGTATAAAGTCATTTGCATTGAACTAATCATACTTTTTATATTTTTATCGTTAAGTTCACATAATTTTACATCTAAAACACGTCTTTACAATACATTTGGGTGTATATAAAAGGTCGTAAAAAAATTTTGAAAAACAGGTGATGAATCCGCTAAATATCTACTAAAGTCATTTCTATTAAACTAATCATACTTTTTATATTTTTAACGTTAAGTTCACATTATTTTACATCTAAAAAACGTATTTACAATACATTTGGGTGAATACAAAAAATAGAAAAAAAATTTGGGAAAAACAGGTGATAATTCCGCTAAATATCGTTTAAAGTCATTTGTATTGACCTAATCATACTTTTTATATTTTTAACGTTAAGTTCACATAATTTTACATCTAAAACCCGTCTTTACAATACATTTGAGTGAATACAAAAAATAGAAAAAAAATTTGAGAAAAAATTTGGTAAAAAATGGTGATAATTCCGCTAAATATCGTTTAAAGTCATTTGTATTGAACTAATCATACTTTTTATATTTTTAACGTTAAGTTAACATAATTTTACATCTAAAACACGTCTTTAAAATACATTTGGGTGTATATAAAAGGTCGTAAAAAAATTTTGAAAAACAGGTGATGAATCCGCTAAATATCGTCTTAAGTCATTTCTATTAAACTAATCATACTTTTTATATTTTTAACGTTAAGTTCACATTATTTTACATCTAAAAAACGTATTTACAATACATTTGGGTGTAGATAAATGGTCGTAAAAAAATTTTGAAAAACAGGTGATGAATCCGCTAAATATCGTCTTAAGTCATTTCTATTAAACTAATCATACTTTTTATATTTTTAACGTTAAGTTCACATAATTTTACATCTAAAACATGTCTTTACAATACATTTGGGTGTATATTAAAGGTCGTAAAAAAATTTGGTAAAAACTGGTGATAATTCCGCTAAATATCGTATAAAGTCATTTGCATTGAACTAATCATACTTTTTATATTTTTATCGTTAAGTTCACATAATTTTACATCTAAAACACGTCTTTACAATACATTTGGGTGTATATAAAAGGTCGTAAAAAAATTTTGAAAAACAGGTGATGAATCCGCTAAATATCTACTAAAGTCATTTCTATTAAACTAATCATACTTTTTATATTTTTAACGTTAAGTTCACATTATTTTACATCTAAAAAACGTATTTACAATACATTTGGGTGAATACAAAAAATAGAAAAAAAATTTGGGAAAAAATTTGGTAAAAACTGGTGATAATTCCGCTAAATATCGTTTAAAGTCATTTGTATTGACCTAATCATACTTTTTATATTTTTAACGTTAAGTTCACATAATTTTACATCTAAAACCCGTCTTTACAATACATTTGAGTGAATACAAAAAATAGAAAAAAAATTTGAGAAAAAATTTGGTAAAAAATGGTGATAATTCCGCTAAATATCGTTTAAAGTCATTTGTATTGAACTAATCATACTTTTTATATTTTTATCGTTAAGTTCACATAATTTTACATCTAAAACACGTCTTTACAATACATTTGGGTGTATATAAAAGGTCGTAAAAAAATTTTGAAAAACAGGTGATGAATCCGCTAAATATCGTCTTAAGTCATTTCTATTAAACTAATAATACTTTTTATATTTTTAACGTTAAGTTCACATTATTTTACATCTAAAAAACGTATTTACAATACATTTGGGTGAATACAAAAAATAGAAAAAAAATTTGGGAAAAAATTTGGTAAAAACTGGTGATAATTCCGCTAAATATCGTATAAAGTCATTTGCATTGAACTAATCATACTTTTTATATTTTTATCGTTAAGTTCACATAATTTTACATCTAAAACACGTCTTTACAATACATTTGGGTGTATATAAAAGGTCGTAAAAAAATTTTGAAAAACAGGTGATGAATCCGCTAAATATCGTCTTAAGTCATTTCTATTAAACTAATCATGCTTTTTATATTTTTAACGTAAAGTTCACATTATTTTACATCTAAAAAACGTATTTACAATACATTTGGGTGTATATAAAAGGTCGTAAAAAAATTTTGAAAAACAGGTGATGAATCCGCTAAATATCGTCTTAAGTCATTTCTATTAAACTAATCATACTTTTTATATTTTTAACGTTAAGTTCACATAATTTTACATCTAAAACACGTCTTTACAATACATTTGGGTGTATATAAAAGGTCGTAAAAAAATTTTGAAAAACAGGTGATGAATCCGCTAAATATCGTCTTAAGTCATTTCTATTAAACTAATCATACTTTTTATATTTTTAACGTTAAGTTCACATTATTTTACATCTAAAAAACGTATTTACAATACATTTGGGTGAATACAAAAAATAGAAAAAAAATTTGGGAAAAAATTTGGTAAAAACTGGTGATAATTCCGCTAAATATCGTTTAAAGTCATTTCTATTAAACTAATCATACTTTTTATATTTTTAACGTTAAGTTCACATAATTTTACATCTAAAACCCGTCTTTACAATACATTTGGGTGAATACAAAAAATAGAAAAAAAATTTGAGAAAAAATTTGGTAAAAAATGGTGATAATTCCGCTAAATATCGTTTAAAGTCATTTGTATTGAACTAATCATACTTTTTATATTTCTATCGTTAAGTTCACATAATTTTACATCTAAAACACGTCTTTACAATACATTTGGGTGTATATAAAAGGTCGTAAAAAAATTTTGAAAAACAGGTGATGAATCCGCTAAATATCGTCTTAAGTCATTTCTATTAAACTAATCATACTTTTTATATTTTTAACGTTAAGTTCACATTATTTTACATCTAAAAAACGTATTTACAATACATTTGGGTGAATACAAAAAATAGAAAAAAAATTTGGGAAAAAATTTGGTAAAAACTGGTGATAATTCCGCTAAATATCGTTTAAAGTCATTTGTATTGACCTAATCATACTTTTTATATTTTTAACCTTAAGTTCACATAATTTTACATCTAAAACCCGTCTTTACAATACATTTGAGTGAATACAAAAAATAGAAAAAAAATTTGAGAAAAAATTTGGTAAAAACTGGTGATAATTCCGCTAAATATCGTTTAAAGTCATTTGTATTGACCTAATCATACTTTTTATATTTTTAACCTTAAGTTCACATAATTTTACATCTAAAACCCGTCTTTACAATACATTTGAGTGAATACAAAAAATAGAAAAAAAATTTGAGAAAAAATTTGGTAAAAAATGGTGATAATTCCGCTAAATATCGTTTAAAGTCATTTGTATTGAACTAATCATACTTTTTATATTATTAACGTTAAGTTAACATAATTTTACATCTAAAACACGTCTTTACAATACATTTGGGTGTATATAAAAGGTCGTAAAAAAATTTTGAAAAACAGGTGAAGAATCCGCTAAATATCGTCTTAAGTCATTTCTATTAAACTAATCATACTTTTTATATTTTTAACGTTAAGTTCACATTATTTTACATCTAAAAAACGTATTTACAATACATTTGGGTGTATATAAAAGGTCGTAAAAAAATTTTGAAAAACAGGTGATGAATCCGCTAAATATCGTCTTAAGTCATTTCTATTAAACTAATCATACTTTTTATATTTTTATCGTTAAGTTCACATAATTTTACATCTAAAACACGTCTTTACAATACATTTGGGTGTATATAAAAGGTCGTAAAAAAATTTTGAAAAACAGGTGATGAATCCGCTAAATATCGTCTTAAGTCATTTCTATTAAACTAATCATACTTTTTATATTTTTAACGTTAAGTTCACATTATTTTACATCTAAAAAACGTATTTACAATACATTTGGGTGAATACAAAAAATAGAAAAAAAATTTGGGAAAAAATTTGGTAAAAACTGGTGATAATTCCGCTAAATATCGTATAAAGTCATTTGCATTGAACTAATCATACTTTTTATATTTTTATCGTTAAGTTCACATAATTTTACATCTAAAACACGTCTTTACAATACATTTGGGTGTATATAAAAGGTCGTAAAAAAATTTTGAAAAACAGGTGATGAATCCGCTAAATATCGTCTTAAGTCATTTCTATTAAACTAATCATGCTTTTTATATTTTTAACGTTAAGTTCACATTATTTTACATCTAAAAAACGTATTTACAATACATTTGGGTGAATACAAAAAATAGAAAAAAAATTTGGCAAAAAATTTGGTAAAAACTGGTGATAATTCCGCTAAATATCGTTTAAAGTCATTTGTATTGACCTAATCATACTTTTTATATTTTTAACGTTAAGTTCACATAATTTTACATCTAAAACCCGTCTTTACAATACATTTGAGTGAATACAAAAAATAGAAAAAAAATTTGAGAAAAAATTTGGTAAAAAATGGTGATAATTCCGCTAAATATCGTTTAAAGTCATTTGTATTGAACTAATCATACTTTTTATATTTTTAACGTTAAGTTAACATAATTTTACACCTAAAACACGTCTTTTCAATACATTTGGGTGTATATAAAAGGTCGTAAAAAAATTTTGAAAAACAGGTGATGAATCCGCTAAATATCGTCTTAAGTCATTTCTATTAAACTAATCATACTTTTTATATTTTTAACGTTAAGTTCACATTATTTTACATCTAAAAAACGTATTTACAATACATTTGGGTGAATACAAAAAATAGAAAAAAAATTTGGGAAAAAATTTGGTAAAAACTGGTGATAATTCCGCTAAATATCGTATAAAGTCATTTGCATTGAACTAATCATACTTTTTATATTTTTATCGTTAAGTTCACATAATTTTACATCTAAAACACGTCTTTACAATACATTTGGGTGTATATAAAAGGTCGTAAAAAAATTTTGAAAAACAGGTGATGAATCCGCTAAATATCGTCTTAAGTCATTTCTATTAAACTAATCATGCTTTTTATATTTTTAACGTTAAGTTCACATTATTTTACATCTAAAAAACGTATTTACAATACATTTGGGTGAATACAAAAAATAGAAAAAAAATTTGGCAAAAAATTTGGTAAAAACTGGTGATAATTCCGCTAAATATCGTTTAAAGTCATTTGTATTGACCTAATCATACTTTTTATATTTTTAACGTTAAGTTCACATAATTTTACATCTAAAACCCGTCTTTACAATACATTTGAGTGAATACAAAAAATAGAAAAAAAATTTGAGAAAAAATTTGGTAAAAAATGGTGATAATTCCGCTAAATATCGTTTAAAGTCATTTGTATTGAACTAATCATACTTTTTATATTTTTATCGTTAAGTTCACATAATTTTACATCTAAAACACGTCTTTACAATACATTTGGGTGTATATAAAAGGTCGTAAAAAAATTTTGAAAAACAGGTGATGAATCCGCTAAATATCGTCTTAAGTCATTTCTATTAAACTAATAATACTTTTTATATTTTTAACGTTAAGTTCACATTATTTTACATCTAAAAAACGTATTTACAATACATTTGGGTGAATACAAAAAATAGAAAAAAAATTTGGGAAAAAATTTGGTAAAAACTGGTGATAATTCCGCTAAATATCGTATAAAGTCATTTGCATTGAACTAATCATACTTTTTATATTTTTATCGTTAAGTTCACATAATTTTACATCTAAAACACGTCTTTACAATACATTTGGGTGTATATAAAAGGTCGTAAAAAAATTTTGAAAAACAGGTGATGAATCCGCTAAATATCGTCTTAAGTCATTTCTATTAAACTAATCATGCTTTTTATATTTTTAACGTAAAGTTCACATTATTTTACATCTAAAAAACGTATTTACAATACATTTGGGTGTATATAAAAGGTCGTAAAAAAATTTTGAAAAACAGGTGATGAATCCGCTAAATATCGTCTTAAGTCATTTCTATTAAACTAATCATACTTTTTATATTTTTAACGTTAAGTTCACATAATTTTACATCTAAAACACGTCTTTACAATACATTTGGGTGTATATAAAAGGTCGTAAAAAAATTTTGAAAAACAGGTGATGAATCCGCTAAATATCGTCTTAAGTCATTTCTATTAAACTAATCATACTTTTTATATTTTTAACGTTAAGTTCACATTATTTTACATCTAAAAAACGTATTTACAATACATTTGGGTGAATACAAAAAATAGAAAAAAAATTTGGGAAAAAATTTGGTAAAAACTGGTGATAATTCCGCTAAATATCGTTTAAAGTCATTTCTATTAAACTAATCATACTTTTTATATTTTTAACGTTAAGTTCACATAATTTTACATCTAAAACCCGTCTTTACAATACATTTGGGTGAATACAAAAAATAGAAAAAAAATTTGAGAAAAAATTTGGTAAAAAATGGTGATAATTCCGCTAAATATCGTTTAAAGTCATTTGTATTGAACTAATCATACTTTTTATATTTCTATCGTTAAGTTCACATAATTTTACATCTAAAACACGTCTTTACAATACATTTGGGTGTATATAAAAGGTCGTAAAAAAATTTTGAAAAACAGGTGATGAATCCGCTAAATATCGTCTTAAGTCATTTCTATTAAACTAATCATACTTTTTATATTTTTAACGTTAAGTTCACATTATTTTACATCTAAAAAACGTATTTACAATACATTTGGGTGAATACAAAAAATAGAAAAAAAATTTGGGAAAAAATTTGGTAAAAACTGGTGATAATTCCGCTAAATATCGTTTAAAGTCATTTGTATTGACCTAATCATACTTTTTATATTTTTAACCTTAAGTTCACATAATTTTACATCTAAAACCCGTCTTTACAATACATTTGAGTGAATACAAAAAATAGAAAAAAAATTTGAGAAAAAATTTGGTAAAAACTGGTGATAATTCCGCTAAATATCGTTTAAAGTCATTTGTATTGACCTAATCATACTTTTTATATTTTTAACCTTAAGTTCACATAATTTTACATCTAAAACCCGTCTTTACAATACATTTGAGTGAATACAAAAAATAGAAAAAAAATTTGAGAAAAAATTTGGTAAAAAATGGTGATAATTCCGCTAAATATCGTTTAAAGTCATTTGTATTGAACTAATCATACTTTTTATATTATTAACGTTAAGTTAACATAATTTTACATCTAAAACACGTCTTTACAATACATTTGGGTGTATATAAAAGGTCGTAAAAAAATTTTGAAAAACAGGTGAAGAATCCGCTAAATATCGTCTTAAGTCATTTCTATTAAACTAATCATACTTTTTATATTTTTAACGTTAAGTTCACATTATTTTACATCTAAAAAACGTATTTACAATACATTTGGGTGTATATAAAAGGTCGTAAAAAAATTTTGAAAAACAGGTGATGAATCCGCTAAATATCGTCTTAAGTCATTTCTATTAAACTAATCATACTTTTTATATTTTTATCGTTAAGTTCACATAATTTTACATCTAAAACACGTCTTTACAATACATTTGGGTGTATATAAAAGGTCGTAAAAAAATTTTGAAAAACAGGTGATGAATCCGCTAAATATCGTCTTAAGTCATTTCTATTAAACTAATCATACTTTTTATATTTTTAACGTTAAGTTCACATTATTTTACATCTAAAAAACGTATTTACAATACATTTGGGTGAATACAAAAAATAGAAAAAAAATTTGGGAAAAAATTTGGTAAAAACTGGTGATAATTCCGCTAAATATCGTATAAAGTCATTTGCATTGAACTAATCATACTTTTTATATTTTTATCGTTAAGTTCACATAATTTTACATCTAAAACACGTCTTTACAATACATTTGGGTGTATATAAAAGGTCGTAAAAAAATTTTGAAAAACAGGTGATGAATCCGCTAAATATCGTCTTAAGTCATTTCTATTAAACTAATCATGCTTTTTATATTTTTAACGTTAAGTTCACATTATTTTACATCTAAAAAACGTATTTACAATACATTTGGGTGAATACAAAAAATAGAAAAAAAATTTGGCAAAAAATTTGGTAAAAACTGGTGATAATTCCGCTAAATATCGTTTAAAGTCATTTGTATTGACCTAATCATACTTTTTATATTTTTAACGTTAAGTTCACATAATTTTACATCTAAAACCCGTCTTTACAATACATTTGAGTGAATACAAAAAATAGAAAAAAAATTTGAGAAAAAATTTGGTAAAAAATGGTGATAATTCCGCTAAATATCGTTTAAAGTCATTTGTATTGAACTAATCATACTTTTTATATTTTTAACGTTAAGTTAACATAATTTTACACCTAAAACACGTCTTTTCAATACATTTGGGTGTATATAAAAGGTCGTAAAAAAATTTTGAAAAACAGGTGATGAATCCGCTAAATATCGTCTTAAGTCATTTCTATTAAACTAATCATACTTTTTATATTTTTATCGTTAAGTTCACATAATTTTACATCTAAAACACGTCTTTACAATACATTTGGGTGTATATAAAAGGTCGTAAAAAAATTTTGAAAAACAGGTGATGAATCCGCTAAATATCGTCTTAAGTCATTTCTATTAAACTAATCATACTTTTTATATTTTTATCGTTAAGTTCACATAATTTTACATCTAAAACACGTCTTTACAATACATTTGGGTGTATATAAAAGGTCGTAAAAAAATTTTGAAAAACAGGTGATGAATCCGCTAAATATCGTCTTAAGTCATTTCTATTAAACTAATCATACTTTTTATATTTTTAACGTTAAGTTCACATAATTTTACATCTAAAACACGTCTTTACAATACATTTGGGTGTATATAAAAGGTCGTAAAAAAATTTTGAAAAACAGGTGATGAATCCGCTAAATATCGTCTTAAGTCATTTCTATTAAACTAATCATACTTTTTATATTTTTAACGTTAAGTTCACATTATTTTACATCTAAAAAACGTATTTACAATACATTTGGGTGAATACAATAAATAGAAAAAAAATTTGGGAAAAAATTTGGTAAAAACTGGTGATAATTCCGCTAAATATCGTTTAAAGTCATTTGTATTGACCTAATCATACTTTTTATATTTTTAACGTTAAGTTCACATAATTTTACATCTAAAACCCGTCTTTACAATACATTTGGGTGAATACAAAAAATAGAAAAAAAATTTGAGAAAAAATTTGGTAAAAAATGGTGATAATTCCGCTAAATATCGTTTAAAGTCATTTGTATTGAACTAATCATACTTTTTATATTTTTATCGTTAAGTTCACATAATTTTACATCTAAAACACGTCTTTACAATACATTTGGGTGTATATAAAAGGTCGTAAAAAAATTTTGAAAAACAGGTGATGAATCCGCTAAATATCGTCTTAAGTCATTTCTATTAAACTAATCATACTTTTTATATTTTTAACGTTAAGTTCACATAATTTTACATCTAAAACACGTCTTTACAATACATTTGGGTGTATATAAAAGGTCGTAAAAAAATTTTGAAAAACAGGTGATGAATCCGCTAAATATCGTCTTAAGTCATTGCTATTAAACTAATCATACTTTTTATATTTTTAACGTTAAGTTCACATTATTTTACATCTAAAAAACGTATTTACAATACATTTGGGTGAATACAAAAAATAGAAAAAAAATTTGGGAAAAAATTTGGTAAAAACTGGTGATAATTCCGCTAAATATCGTTTAAAGTCATTTGTATTGACCTAATCATACTTTTTATATTTTTAACCTTAAGTTCACATAATTTTACATCTAAAACCCGTCTTTACAATACATTTGAGTGAATACAAAAAATAGAAAAAAAATTTGAGAAAAAATTTGGTAAAAAATGGTGATAATTCCGCTAAATATCGTTTAAAGTCATTTGTATTGAACTAATCATACTTTTTATATTATTAACGTTAAGTTAACATAATTTTACATCTAAAACACGTCTTTACAATACATTTGGGTGTATATAAAAGGTCGTAAAAAAATTTTGAAAAACAGGTGATGAATCCGCTAAATATCGTCTTAAGTCATTTCTATTAAACTAATCATACTTTTTATATTTTTAACGTTAAGTTCACATTATTTTACATCTAAAAAACGTATTTACAATACATTTGGGTGTATATAAAAGGTCGTAAAAAAATTTTGAAAAACAGGTGATGAATCCGCTAAATATCGTCTTAAGTCATTTCTATTAAACTAATCATACTTTTTATATTTTTATCGTTAAGTTCACATAATTTTACATCTAAAACACGTCTTTACAATACATTTGGGTGTATATAAAAGGTCGTAAAAAAATTTTGAAAAACAGGTGATGAATCCGCTAAATATCGTCTTAAGTCATTTCTATTAAACTAATCATACTTTTTATATTTTTATCGTTAAGTTCACATAATTTTACATCTAAAACACGTCTTTATAATACATTTGGGTGTATATTAAAGGTCGTAAAAAAATTTTGAAAAACAGGTGATGAATCCGCTAAATATCGTCTTAAGTCATTTCTATTAAACTAATCATACTTTTTATATTTTTATCGTTAAGTTCACATAATTTTACATCTAAAACACGTCTTTACAATACATTTGGGTGTATATAAAAGGTCGTAAAAAAATTTTGAAAAACAGGTGATGAATCCGCTAAATATCGTCTTAAGTCATTTCTATTAAACTAATCATGCTTTTTATATTTTTAACGTTAAGTTCACATTATTTTACATCTAAAAAACGTATTTACAATACATTTGGGTGAATACAAAAAATAGAAAAAAAATTTGGCAAAAAATTTGGTAAAAACTGGTGATAATTCCGCTAAATATCGTTTAAAGTCATTTGTATTGACCTAATCATACTTTTTATATTTTTAACGTTAAGTTCACATAATTTTACATCTAAAACCCGTCTTTACAATACATTTGAGTGAATACAAAAAATAGAAAAAAAATTTGAGAAAAAATTTGGTAAAAAATGGTGATAATTCCGCTAAATATCGTTTAAAGTCATTTGTATTGAACTAATCATACTTTTTATATTTTTAACGTTAAGTTCACATTATTTTACATCTAAAAAACGTATTTACAATACATTTGGGTGTATATAAAAGGTCGTAAAAAAATTTTGAAAAACAGGTGATGAATCCGCTAAATATCGTCTTAAGTCATTTCTATTAAACTAATCATACTTTTTATATTTTTATCGTTAAGTTCACATAATTTTACATCTAAAACACGTCTTTACAATACATTTGGGTGTATATAAAAGGTCGTAAAAAAATTTTGAAAAACAGGTGATGAATCCGCTAAATATCGTCTTAAGTCATTTCTATTAAACTAATCATACTTTTTATATTTTTAACGTTAAGTTCACATTATTTTACATCTAAAACACGTCTTTACAATACATTTGGGTGTATATAAAAGGTCGTAAAAAAATTTTGAAAAACAGGTGATGAATCCGCTAAATATCGTCTTAAGTCATTTCTATTAAACTAATCATACTTTTTATATTTTTAACGTTAAGTTCACATAATTTTACATCTAAAACACGTCTTTACAATACATTTGGGTGTATATTAAAGGTCGTAAAAAAATTTGGTAAAAACTGGTGATAATTCCGCTAAATATCGTCTTAAGTCATTTCTATTAAACTAATCATACTTTTTATATTTTTAACGTTAAGTTCACATAATTTTACATCTAAAACACGTCTTTACAATACATTTGGGTGTATATAAAAGGTCGTAAAAAAATTTTGAAAAACAGGTGATGAATCCGCTAAATATCGTCTTAAGTCATTTCTATTAAACTAATCATACTTTTTATATTTTTAACGTTAAGTTCACATTATTTTACATCTAAAAAACGTATTTACAATACATTTGGGTGAATACAATAAATAGAAAAAAAATTTGGGAAAAAATTTGGTAAAAACTGGTGATAATTCCGCTAAATATCGTTTAAAGTCATTTGTATTGACCTAATCATACTTTTTATATTTTTAACGTTAAGTTCACATAATTTTACATCTAAAACCCGTCTTTACAATACATTTGGGTGAATACAAAAAATAGAAAAAAAATTTGAGAAAAAATTTGGTAAAAAATGGTGATAATTCCGCTAAATATCGTTTAAAGTCATTTGTATTGAACTAATCATACTTTTTATATTTTTATCGTTAAGTTCACATAATTTTACATCTAAAACACGTCTTTACAATACATTTGGGTGTATATAAAAGGTCGTAAAAAAATTTTGAAAAACAGGTGATGAATCCGCTAAATATCGTCTTAAGTCATTTCTATTAAACTAATCATACTTTTTATATTTTTAACGTTAAGTTCACATAATTTTACATCTAAAACACGTCTTTACAATACATTTGGGTGTATATAAAAGGTCGTAAAAAAATTTTGAAAAACAGGTGATGAATCCGCTAAATATCGTCTTAAGTCATTGCTATTAAACTAATCATACTTTTTATATTTTTAACGTTAAGTTCACATTATTTTACATCTAAAAAACGTATTTACAATACATTTGGGTGAATACAAAAAATAGAAAAAAAATTTGGGAAAAAATTTGGTAAAAACTGGTGATAATTCCGCTAAATATCGTTTAAAGTCATTTGTATTGACCTAATCATACTTTTTATATTTTTAACCTTAAGTTCACATAATTTTACATCTAAAACCCGTCTTTACAATACATTTGAGTGAATACAAAAAATAGAAAAAAAATTTGAGAAAAAATTTGGTAAAAAATGGTGATAATTCCGCTAAATATCGTTTAAAGTCATTTGTATTGAACTAATCATACTTTTTATATTATTAACGTTAAGTTAACATAATTTTACATCTAAAACACGTCTTTACAATACATTTGGGTGTATATAAAAGGTCGTAAAAAAATTTTGAAAAACAGGTGATGAATCCGCTAAATATCGTCTTAAGTCATTTCTATTAAACTAATCATACTTTTTATATTTTTAACGTTAAGTTCACATTATTTTACATCTAAAAAACGTATTTACAATACATTTGGGTGTATATAAAAGGTCGTAAAAAAATTTTGAAAAACAGGTGATGAATCCGCTAAATATCGTCTTAAGTCATTGCTATTAAACTAATCATACTTTTTATATTTTTAACGTTAAGTTCACATTATTTTACATCTAAAAAACGTATTTACAATACATTTGGGTGAATACAAAAAATAGAAAAAAAATTTGGGAAAAAATTTGGTAAAAACTGGTGATAATTCCGCTAAATATCGTTTAAAGTCATTTGTATTGACCTAATCATACTTTTTATATTTTTAACCTTAAGTTCACATAATTTTACATCTAAAACCCGTCTTTACAATACATTTGAGTGAATACAAAAAATAGAAAAAAAATTTGAGAAAAAATTTGGTAAAAAATGGTGATAATTCCGCTAAATATCGTTTAAAGTCATTTGTATTGAACTAATCATACTTTTTATATTATTAACGTTAAGTTAACATAATTTTACATCTAAAACACGTCTTTACAATACATTTGGGTGTATATAAAAGGTCGTAAAAAAATTTTGAAAAACAGGTGATGAATCCGCTAAATATCGTCTTAAGTCATTTCTATTAAACTAATCATACTTTTTATATTTTTAACGTTAAGTTCACATTATTTTACATCTAAAAAACGTATTTACAATACATTTGGGTGTATATAAAAGGTCGTAAAAAAATTTTGAAAAACAGGTGATGAATCCGCTAAATATCGTCTTAAGTCATTTCTATTAAACTAATCATACTTTTTATATTTTTATCGTTAAGTTCACATAATTTTACATCTAAAACACGTCTTTACAATACATTTGGGTGTATATAAAAGGTCGTAAAAAAATTTTGAAAAACAGGTGATGAATCCGCTAAATATCGTCTTAAGTCATTTCTATTAAACTAATCATACTTTTTATATTTTTATCGTTAAGTTCACATAATTTTACATCTAAAACACGTCTTTACAATACATTTGGGTGTATATAAAAGGTCGTAAAAAAATTTTGAAAAACAGGTGATGAATCCACTAAATATCGTCTTAAGTCATTTCTATTAAACTAATCATACTTTTTATATTTTTATCGTTAAGTTCACATAATGTTACATCTAAAACACGTCTTTACAATACATTTGGGTGTATATTAAAGGTCGTAAAAAAATTTTGAAAAACAGGTGATGAATCCGCTAAATATCGTCTTAAGTCATTTCTATTAAACTAATCATACTTTTTATATTTTTATCGTTAAGTTCACATAATTTTACATCTAAAACACGTCTTTACAATACATTTGGGTGTATATAAAAGGTCGTAAAAAAATTTTGAAAAACAGGTGATGAATCCGCTAAATATCGTCTTAAGTCATTTCTATTAAACTAATCATGCTTTTTATATTTTTAACGTTAAGTTCACATTATTTTACATCTAAAAAACGTATTTACAATACATTTGGGTGAATACAAAAAATAGAAAAAAAATTTGGCAAAAAATTTGGTAAAAACTGGTGATAATTCCGCTAAATATCGTTTAAAGTCATTTGTATTGACCTAATCATACTTTTTATATTTTTAACGTTAAGTTCACATAATTTTACATCTAAAACCCGTCTTTACAATACATTTGAGTGAATACAAAAAATAGAAAAAAAATTTGAGAAAAAATTTGGTAAAAAATGGTGATAATTCCGCTAAATATCGTTTAAAGTCATTTGTATTGAACTAATCATACTTTTTATATTTTTAACGTTAAGTTCACATTATTTTACATCTAAAAAACGTATTTACAATACATTTGGGTGTATATAAAAGGTCGTAAAAAAATTTTGAAAAACAGGTGATGAATCCGCTAAATATCGTCTTAAGTCATTTCTATTAAACTAATCATACTTTTTATATTTTTATCGTTAAGTTCACATAATTTTACATCTAAAACACGTCTTTACAATACATTTGGGTGTATATAAAAGGTCGTAAAAAAATTTTGAAAAACAGGTGATGAATCCGCTAAATATCGTCTTAAGTCATTTCTATTAAACTAATCATACTTTTTATATTTTTAACGTTAAGTTCACATTATTTTACATCTAAAACACGTCTTTACAATACATTTGGGTGTATATAAAAGGTCGTAAAAAAATTTTGAAAAACAGGTGATGAATCCGCTAAATATCGTCTTAAGTCATTTCTATTAAACTAATCATACTTTTTATATTTTTAACGTTAAGTTCACATAATTTTACATCTAAAACACGTCTTTACAATACATTTGGGTGTATATTAAAGGTCGTAAAAAAATTTGGTAAAAACTGGTGATAATTCCGCTAAATATCGTATAAAGTCATTTGCATTGAACTAATCATACTTTTTATATTTTTATCGTTAAGTTTACATAATTTTACATCTAAAACACGTCTTTACAATACATTTGGGTGTATATAAAAGGTCGTAAAAAAATTTTGAAAAACAGGTGATGAATCCGCTAAATATCGTCTTAAGTCATTTCTATTAAACTAATCATACTTTTTATATTTTTAACGTTAAGTTCACATTATTTTACATCTAAAAAACGTATTTACAATACATTTGGGTGAATACAAAAAATAGAAAAAAAATTTGGGAAAAAATTTGGTAAAAACTGGTGATAATTCCGCTAAATATCGTTTAAAGTCATTTGTATTGACCTAATCATACTTTTTATATTTTTAACCTTAAGTTCACATAATTTTACATCTAAAACCCGTCTTTACAATACATTTGAGTGAATACAAAAAATAGAAAAAAAATTTGAGAAAAAATTTGGTAAAAAATGGTGATAATTCCGCTAAATATCGTTTAAAGTCATTTGTATTGAACTAATCATACTTTTTATATTTTTAACGTTAAGTTAACATAATTTTACATCTAATACACGTCTTTACAATACATTTGGGTGTATATAAAAGGTCGTAAAAAAATTTTGAAAAACAGGTGATGAATCCGCTAAATATCGTCTTAAGTCATTTCTATTAAACTAATCATACTTTTTATATTTTTAACGTTAAGTTCACATTATTTTACATCTAAAAAAAGTATTTACAATACATTTGGGTGTATATAAAAGGTCGTAAAAAAATTTTGAAAAACAGGTGATGAATCCGCTAAATATCGTCTTAAGTCATTTCTATTAAACTAATCATACTTTTTATATTTTTAACGTTAAGTTCACATAATTTTACATCTAAAACACGTCTTTACAATACATTTGGGTGTATATTAAAGGTCGTAAAAAAATTTGGTAAAAACTGGTGATAATTCCGCTAAATATCGTATAAAGTCATTTGCATTGAACTAATCATACTTTTTATATTTTTATCGTTAAGTTCACATAATTTTACATCTAAAACACGTCTTTACAATACATTTGGGTGTATATAAAAGGTCGTAAAAAAATTTTGAAAAACAGGTGATGAATCCGCTAAATATCGTCTTAAGTCATTTCTATTAAACTAATCATACTTTTTATATTTTTATCGTTAAGTTCACATAATTTTACATCTAAAACACGTCTTTACAATACATTTGGGTGTATATAAAAGGTCGTAAAAAAATTTTGAAAAACAGGTGATGAATCCGCTAAATATCGTCTTAAGTCATTTCTATTAAACTAATCATACTTTTTATATTTTTATCGTTAAGTTCACATAATTTTACATCTAAAACACGTCTTTACAATACATTTGGGTGTATATAAAAGGTCGTAAAAAAATTTTGAAAAACAGGTGATGAATCCGCTAAATATCATCTTAAGTCATTTCTATTAAACTAATCATACTTTTTATATTTTTAACGTTAAGTTCACATTATTTTACATCTAAAACACGTCTTTACAATACATTTGGGTTTATATAAAAGGTCGTAAAAAAATTTTGAAAAACAGGTGATGAATCCGCTAAATATCGTCTTAAGTCATTTCTATTAAACTAATCATACTTTTTATATTTTTAACGTTAGTTCACATAATTTTACATCTAAAACACGTCTTTACAATACATTTGGGTGTATATTAAAGGTCGTAAAAAAATTTGGTAAAAACTGGTGATAATTCCGCTAAATATCGTATAAAGTCATTTGCATTGAACTAATCATACTTTTTATATTTTTATCGTTAAGTTTACATAATTTTACATCTAAAACACGTCTTTACAATACATTTGGGTGTATATAAAAGGTCGTAAAAAAATTTTGAAAAACAGGTGATGAATCCGCTAAATATCGTCTTAAGTCATTTCTATTAAACTAATCATACTTTTTATATTTTTAACGTTAAGTTCACATTATTTTACATCTAAAAAACGTATTTACAATACATTTGGGTGAATACAAAAAATAGAAAAAAAATTTGGGAAAAAATTTGGTAAAAACTGGTGATAATTCCGCTAAATATCGTTTAAAGTCATTTGTATTGACCTAATCATACTTTTTATATTTTTAACCTTAAGTTCACATAATTTTACATCTAAAACCCGTCTTTACAATACATTTGAGTGAATACAAAAAATAGAAAAAAAATTTGAGAAAAAATTTGGTAAAAAATGGTGATAATTCCGCTAAATATCGTTTAAAGTCATTTGTATTGAACTAATCATACTTTTTATATTTTTAACGTTAAGTTAACATAATTTTACATCTAAAACACGTCTTTACAATACATTTGGGTGTATATAAAAGGTCGTAAAAAAATTTTGAAAAACAGGTGATGAATCCGCTAAATATCGTCTTAAGTCATTTCTATTAAACTAATCATACTTTTTATATTTTTAACGTTAAGTTCACATTATTTTACATCTAAAAAACGTATTTACAATACATTTGGGTGTATATAAAAGGTCGTAAAAAAATTTTGAAAAACAGGTGATGAATCCGCTAAATATCGTCTTAAGTCATTTCTATTAAACTAATCATACTTTTTATATTTTTAACGTTAAGTTCACATAATTTTACATCTAAAACACGTCTTTACAATACATTTGGGTGTATATTAAAGGTCGTAAAAAAATTTGGTAAAAACTGGTGATAATTCCGCTAAATATCGTATAAAGTCATTTGCATTGAACTAATCATACTTTTTATATTTTTATCGTTAAGTTCACATAATTTTACATCTAAAACACGTCTTTACAATACATTTGGGTGTATATAAAAGGTCGTAAAAAAATTTTGAAAAGCAGGTGATGAATCCGCTAAATATCTACTAAAGTCATTTCTATTAAACTAATCATACTTTTTATATTTTTAACGTTAAGTTCACATTATTTTACATCTAAAAAACGTATTTACAATACATTTGGGTGAATACAAAAAATAGAAAAAAAATTTGGCAAAAAATTTGGTAAAAACTGGTGATAATTCCGCTAAATATCGTTTAAAGTCATTTGTATTGACCTAATCATACTTTTTATATTTTTAACGTTAAGTTCACATAATTTTATATCTAAAACCCGTCTTTACAATACATTTGAGTGAATACAAAAAATAGAAAAAAAATTTGAGAAAAAATTTGGTAAAAAATGGTGATAATTCCGCTAAATATCGTTTAAAGTCATTTGTATTGAACTAATCATACTTTTTATATTTTTAACGTTAAGTTCACATTATTTTACATCTAAAAAACGAATTTACAATACATTTGGGTGTATATAAAAGGTCGTAAAAAAATTTTGAAAAACAGGTGATGAATCCGCTAAATATCGTCTTAAGTCATTTCTATTAAACTAATCATACTTTTTATATTTTTAACGTTAAGTTCACATTATTTTACATCTAAAAAACGTATTTACAATACATTTGGGTGTATATAAAAGGTCGTAAAAAAATTTTGAAAAACAGGTGATGAATCCGCTAAATATCGTCTTAAGTCATTTCTATTAAACTAATCATACTTTTTATATTTTTAACGTTAAGTTCACATAATTTTACATCTAAAACACGTCTTTACAATACATTTGGGTGTATATTAAAGGTCGTAAAAAAATTTGGTAAAAACTGGTGATAATTCCGCTAAATATCGTATAAAGTCATTTGCATTGAACTAATCATACTTTTTATATTTTTATCGTTAAGTTTACATAATTTTACATCTAAAACACGTCTTTACAATACATTTGGGTGTATATAAAAGGTCGTAAAAAAATTTTGAAAAACAGGTGATGAATCCGCTAAATATCTACTAAAGTCATTTCTATTAAACTAATCATACTTTTTATATTTTTAACGTTAAGTTCACATTATTTTACATCTAAAAAACGTATTTACAATACATTTGGGTGAATACAAAAAATAGAAAAAAAATTTGGCAAAAAATTTGGTAAAAACTGGTGATAATTCCGCTAAATATCGTTTAAAGTCATTTGTATTGACCTAATCATACTTTTTATATTTTTAACGTTAAGTTCACATAATTTTATATCTAAAACCCGTCTTTACAATACATTTGAGTGAATACAAAAAATAGAAAAAAAATTTGAGAAAAAATTTGGTAAAAAATGGTGATAATTCCGCTAAATATCGTTTAAAGTCATTTGTATTGAACTAATCATACTTTTTATATTTTTAACGTTAAGTTCACATTATTTTACATCTAAAAAACGAATTTACAATACATTTGGGTGTATATAAAAGGTCGTAAAAAAATTTTGAAAAACAGGTGATGAATCCGCTAAATATCGTCTTAAGTCATTTCTATTAAACTAATCATACTTTTTATATTTTTAACGTTAAGTTCACATTATTTTACATCTAAAAAACGTATTTACAATACATTTGGGTGTATATAAAAGGTCGTAAAAAAATTTTGAAAAACAGGTGATGAATCCGCTAAATATCGTCTTAAGTCATTTCTATTAAACTAATCATACTTTTTATATTTTTAACGTTAAGTTCACATAATTTTACATCTAAAACACGTCTTTACAATACATTTGGGTGTATATTAAAGGTCGTAAAAAAATTTGGTAAAAACTGGTGATAATTCCGCTAAATATCGTATAAAGTCATTTGCATTGAACTAATCATACTTTTTATATTTTTATCGTTAAGTTCACATAATTTTACATCTAAAACACGTCTTTACAATACATTTGGGTGTATATAAAAGGTCGTAAAAAAATTTTGAAAAACAGGTGATGAATCCGCTAAATATCTACTAAAGTCATTTCTATTAAACTAATCATACTTTTTATATTTTTAACGTTAAGTTCACATTATTTTACATCTAAAAAACGTATTTACAATACATTTGGGTGAATACAAAAAATAGAAAAAAAATTTGGCAAAAAATTTGGTAAAAACTGGTGATAATTCCGCTAAATATCGTTTAAAGTCATTTGTATTGACCTAATCATACTTTTTATATTTTTAACGTTAAGTTCACATAATTTTAAATCTAAAACCCGTCTTTACAATACATTTGAGTGAATACAAAAAATAGAAAAAAAATTTGAGAAAAAATTTGGTAAAAAATGGTGATAATTCCGCTAAATATCGTTTAAAGTCATTTGTATTGAACTAATCATACTTTTTATATTTTTAACGTTAAGTTCACATTATTTTACATCTAAAAAACGTATTTACAATACATTTGGGTGTATATAAAAGGTCGTAAAAAAATTTTGAAAAACAGGTGATGAATCCGCTAAATATCGTCTTAAGTCATTTCTATTAAACTAATCATACTTTTTATATTTTTATCGTTAAGTTCACATAATTTTACATCTAAAACACGTCTTTACAATACATTTGGGTGTATATAAAAGGTCGTAAAAAAATTTTGAAAAACAGGTGATGAATCCGCTAAATATCGTCTTAAGTCATTTCTATTAAACTAATCATACTTTTTATATTTTTAACGTTAAGTTCACATTATTTTACATCTAAAAAACGTATTTACAATACATTTGGGTGTATATAAAAGGTCGTAAAAAAATTTTGAAAAACAGGTGATGAATCCGCTAAATATCGTCTTAAGTCATTTCTATTAAACTAATCATACTTTTTATATTTTTAACGTTAAGTTCACATAATTTTACATCTAAAACACGTCTTTACAATACATTTGGGTGTATATTAAAGGTCGTAAAAAAATTTGGTAAAAACTGGTGATAATTCCGCTAAATATCGTATAAAGTCATTTGCATTGAACTAATCATACTTTTTATATTTTTATCGTTAAGTTCACATAATTTTACATCTAAAACACGTCTTTACAATACATTTGGGTGTATATAAAAGGTCGTAAAAAAATTTTGAAAAACAGGTGATGAATCCGCTAAATATCTACTAAAGTCATTTCTATTAAACTAATCATACTTTTTATATTTTTAACGTTAAGTTCACATTATTTTACATCTAAAAAACGTATTTACAATACATTTGGGTGAATACAAAAAATAGAAAAAAAATTTGGCAAAAAATTTGGTAAAAACTGGTGATAATTCCGCTAAATATCGTTTAAAGTCATTTGTATTGACCTAATCATACTTTTTATATTTTTAACGTTAAGTTCACATAATTTTAAATCTAAAACCCGTCTTTACAATACATTTGAGTGAATACAAAAAATAGAAAAAAAATTTGAGAAAAAATTTGGTAAAAAATGGTGATAATTCCGCTAAATATCGTTTAAAGTCATTTGTATTGAACTAATCATACTTTTTATATTTTTAACGTTAAGTTCACATTATTTTACATCTAAAAAACGTATTTACAATACATTTGGGTGTATATAAAAGGTCGTAAAAAAATTTTGAAAAACAGGTGATGAATCCGCTAAATATCGTCTTAAGTCATTTCTATTAAACTAATCATACTTTTTATATTTTTATCGTTAAGTTCACATAATTTTACATCTAAAACACGTCTTTACAATACATTTGGGTGTATATAAAAGGTCGTAAAAAAATTTTGAAAAACAGGTGATGAATCCGCTAAATATCGTCTTAAGTCATTTCTATTAAACTAATCATACTTTTTATATTTTTAACGTTAAGTTCACATTATTTTACATCTAAAACACGTCTTTACAATACATTTGGGTGTATATAAAAGGTCGTAAAAAAATTTTGAAAAACAGGTGATGAATCCGCTAAATATCGTCTTAAGTCATTTCTATTAAACTAATCATACTTTTTATATTTTTAACGTTAAGTTCACATAATTTTACATCTAAAACATGTCTTTACAATACATTTGGGTGTATATTAAAGGTCGTAAAAAAATTTGGTAAAAACTGGTGATAATTCCGCTAAATATCGTATAAAGTCATTTGCATTGAACTAATCATACTTTTTATATTTTTATCGTTAAGTTTACATAATTTTACATCTAAAACACGTCTTTACAATACATTTGGGTGTATATAAAAGGTCGTAAAAAAATTTTGAAAAACAGGTGATGAATCCGCTAAATATCGTCTTAAGTCATTTCTATTAAACTAATCATACTTTTTATATTTTTAACGTTAAGTTCACATTATTTTACATCTAAAAAACGTATTTACAATACATTTGGGTGAATACAAAAAATAGAAAAAAAATTTGGGAAAAAATTTGGTAAAAACTGGTGATAATTCCGCTAAATATCGTTTAAAGTCATTTGTATTGACCTAATCATACTTTTTATATTTTTAACCTTAAGTTCACATAATTTTACATCTAAAACCCGTCTTTACAATACATTTGAGTGAATACAAAAAATAGAAAAAAAATTTGAGAAAAAATTTGGTAAAAAATGGTGATAATTCCGCTAAATATCGTTTAAAGTCATTTGTATTGAACTAATCATACTTTTTATATTTTTAACGTTAAGTTAACATAATTTTACATCTAAAACACGTCTTTACAATACATTTGGGTGTATATAAAAGGTCGTAAAAAAATTTTGAAAAACAGGTGATGAATCCGCTAAATATCGTCTTAAGTCATTTCTATTAAACTAATCATACTTTTTATATTTTTAACGTTAAGTTCACATTATTTTACATCTAAAAAACGTATTTACAATACATTTGGGAGTATATAAAAGGTCGTAAAAAAATTTTGAAAAACAGGTGATGAATCCGCTAAATATCGTCTTAAGTCATTTCTATTAAACTAATCATACTTTTTATATTTTTAACGTTAAGTTCACATAATTTTACATCTAAAACACGTCTTTACAATACATTTGGGTGTATATTAAAGGTCGTAAAAAAATTTGGTAAAAACTGGTGATAATTCCGCTAAATATCGTATAAAGTCATTTGCATTGAACTAATCATACTTTTTATATTTTTATCGTTAAGTTCACATAATTTTACATCTAAAACACGTCTTTACAATACATTTGGGTGTATATAAAAGGTCGTAAAAAAATTTTGAAAAACAGGTGATGAATCCGCTAAATATCGTCTTAAGTCATTTCTATTAAACTAATCATGCTTTTTATATTTTTAACGTTAAGTTCACATTATTTTACATCTAAAAAACGTATTTACAATACATTTGGGTGAATACAAAAAATAGAAAAAAAATTTGGCAAAAAATTTGGTAAAAACTGGTGATAATTCCGCTAAATATCGTTTAAAGTCATTTGTATTGACCTAATCATACTTTTTATATTTTTAACGTTAAGTTCACATAATTTTACATCTAAAACCCGTCTTTACAATACATTTGAGAGAATACAAAAAATAGAAAAAAAATTTGAGAAAAAATTTGGTAAAAAATGGTGATAATTCCGCTAAATATCGTTTAAAGTCATTTGTATTGAACTAATCATACTTTTTATATTTTTAACGTTAAGTTCACATTATTTTACATCTAAAAAACGTATTTACAATACATTTGGGTGTATATAAAAGGTCGTAAAAAAATTTTGAAAAACAGGTGATGAATCAACTAAATATCGTCTTAAGTCATTTCTATTAAACTTATCATACTTTTTATATTTTTAACGTTAAGTTCACATTATTTTACATCTAAAAAACGTATTTACAATACATTTGGGTGAATACAAAAAATAGAAAAAAAATTTGGGAAAAAATTTGGTAAAAACTGGTGATAATTCCGCTAAATATCGTATAAAGTCATTTCTATTAAACTTATCATACTTTTTATATTTTTAACGTTAAGTTCACATAATTTTACATCTAAAACCCGTCTTTACAATACATTTGAGTGAATACAAAAATCAGAAAAAAAATTTGAGAAAAAATGGTGATAATTCCGCTAAATATCGTTTAAAGTCATTTGTATTGAACTAATCATACTTTTTATATTTTTAACGTTAAGTTAACATAATTTTACATCTAAAACACGTCTTTACAATACATTTGGGTGTATATAAAAGGTCGTAAAAAAATTTTGAAAAACAGGTGATGAATCCGCTAAATATCGTCTTAAGTCATTTCTATTAAACTAATCATACTTTTTATATTTTTAACGTTAAGTTCACATTATTTTACATCTAAAAAACGTATTTACAATACATTTGGGTGTATATAAAAGGTCGTAAAAAAATTTTGAAAAACAGGTGATGAATCCGCTAAATATCGTCTTAAGTCATTTCTATTAAACTAATCATACTTTTTATATTTTTAACGTTAAGTTCACATAATTTTACATCTAAAACACGTCTTTACAATACATTTTGGTGTATATTAAAGGTCGTAAAAAAATTTTGAAAAACTGGTGATAATTCCGCTAAATATCGTATAAAGTCATTTGCATTGAACTAATCATACTTTTTATATTTTTATCGTTAAGTTCACATAATTTTACATCTAAAACACGTCTTTACAATACATTTGGGTGTATATAAAAGGTCGTAAAAAAATTTTGAAAAACAGGTGATGAATCCGCTAAATATCGTCTTAAGTCATTTCTATTAAACTAATCATGCTTTTTATATTTTTAACGTTAAGTTCACATTATTTTACATTTAAAAAACGTATTTACAATACATTTGGGTGAATACAAAAAATAGAAAAAAAATTTGGCAAAAAATTTGGTAAAAACTGGTGATAATTCCGCTAAATATCGTTTAAAGTCATTTGTATTGACCTAATCATACTTTTTATATTTTTAACGTTAAGTTCACATAATTTTACATCTAAAACCCGTCTTTACAATACATTTGAGTGAATACAAAAAATAGAAAAAAAATTTGAGAAAAAATTTGGTAAAAAATGATGATAATTCCGCTAAATATCGTTTAAAGTCATTTGTATTGAACTAATCATACTTTTTATATTTTTAACGTTAAGTTCACATTATTTTACATCTAAAAAACGCATTTACAATACATTTGGGTGAATACAAAAAATAGAAAAAAAATTTGAGAAAAAATTTGGTAAAAAATGGTGATAATTCCGCTAAATATCGTTTAAAGTCATTTGTATTGAACTAATCATACTTTTTATATTTTTAACGTTAAGTTAACATAATTTTACATCTAAAACACGTCTTTACAATACATTTGGGTGTATATAAAAGGTCGTAAAAAAATTTTGAAAAACAGGTGATGAATCCGCTAAATATCGTCTTAAGTCATTTCTATTAAACTAATCATACTTTTTATATTTTTAACGTTAAGTTCACATTATTTTACATCTAAAAAACGTATTTACAATACATTTGGGAGTATATAAAAGGTCGTAAAAAAATTTTGGAAAACAGGTGATGAATCCGCTAAATATCGTCTTAAGTCATTTCTATTAAACTAATCATACTTTTTATATTTTTAACGTTAAGTTCACATAATTTTACATCTAAAACACGTCTTTACAATACATTTGGGTGTATATTAAAGGTCGTAAAAAAATTTGGTAAAAACTGGTGATAATTCCGCTAAATATCGTATAAAGTCATTTGCATTGAACTAATCATACTTTTTATATTTTTATCGTTAAGTTCACATAATTTTACATCTAAAACACGTCTTTACAATACATTTGGGTGTATATAAAAGGTCGTAAAAAAATTTTGAAAAACAGGTGATGAATCCGCTAAATATCGTCTTAAGTCATTTCTATTAAACTAATCATGCTTTTTATATTTTTAACGTTAAGTTCACATTATTTTACATCTAAAAAACGTATTTACAATACATTTGGGTGAATACAAAAAATAGAAAAAAAATTTGGCAAAAAATTTGGTAAAAACTGGTGATAATTCCGCTAAATATCGTTTAAAGTCATTTGTATTGACCTAATCATACTTTTTATATTTTTAACGTTAAGTTCACATAATTTTACATCTAAAACCCGTCTTTACAATACATTTGAGAGAATACAAAAAATAGAAAAAAAATTTGAGAAAAAATTTGGTAAAAAATGGTGATAATTCCGCTAAATATCGTTTAAAGTCATTTGTATTGAACTAATCATACTTTTTATATTTTTAACGTTAAGTTCACATTATTTTACATCTAAAAAACGTATTTACAATACATTTGGGTGTATATAAAAGGTCGTAAAAAAATTTTGAAAAACAGGTGATGAATCAACTAAATATCGTCTTAAGTCATTTCTATTAAACTTATCATACTTTTTATATTTTTAACGTTAAGTTCACATTATTTTACATCTAAAAAACGTATTTACAATACATTTGGGTGAATACAAAAAATAGAAAAAAAATTTGGGAAAAAATTTGGTAAAAACTGGTGATAATTCCGCTAAATATCGTATAAAGTCATTTCTATTAAACTTATCATACTTTTTATATTTTTAACGTTAAGTTCACATAATTTTACATCTAAAACCCGTCTTTACAATACATTTGAGTGAATACAAAAATCAGAAAAAAAATTTGAGAAAAAATGGTGATAATTCCGCTAAATATCGTTTAAAGTCATTTGTATTGAACTAATCATACTTTTTATATTTTTAACGTTAAGTTAACATAATTTTACATCTAAAACACGTCTTTACAATACATTTGGGTGTATATAAAAGGTCGTAAAAAAATTTTGAAAAACAGGTGATGAATCCGCTAAATATCGTCTTAAGTCATTTCTATTAAACTAATCATACTTTTTATATTTTTAACGTTAAGTTCACATTATTTTACATCTAAAAAACGTATTTACAATACATTTGGGTGTATATAAAAGGTCGTAAAAAAATTTTGAAAAACAGGTGATGAATCCGCTAAATATCGTCTTAAGTCATTTCTATTAAACTAATCATACTTTTTATATTTTTAACGTTAAGTTCACATAATTTTACATCTAAAACACGTCTTTACAATACATTTTGGTGTATATTAAAGGTCGTAAAAAAATTTTGAAAAACTGGTGATAATTCCGCTAAATATCGTATAAAGTCATTTGCATTGAACTAATCATACTTTTTATATTTTTATCGTTAAGTTCACATAATTTTACATCTATAACACGTCTTTACAATACATTTGGGTGTATATAAAAGGTCGTAAAAAAATTTTGAAAAACAGGTGATGAATCCGCTAAATATCGTCTTAAGTCATTTCTATTAAACTAATCATGCTTTTTATATTTTTAACGTTAAGTTCACATTATTTTACATTTAAAAAACGTATTTACAATACATTTGGATGAATACAAAAAATAGAAAAAAAATTTGGCAAAAAATTTGGTAAAAACTGGTGATAATTCCGCTAAATATCGTTTAAAGTCATTTGTATTGACCTAATCATACTTTTTATATTTTTAACGTTAAGTTCACATAATTTTACATCTAAAACCCGTCTTTACAATACATTTGAGTGAATACAAAAAATAGAAAAAAAATTTGAGAAAAAATTTGGTAAAAAATGATGATAATTCCGCTAAATATCGTTTAAAGTCATTTGTATTGAACTAATCATACTTTTTATATTTTTAACGTTAAGTTCACATTATTTTACATCTAAAAAACGCATTTACAATACATTTGGGTGAATACAAAAAATAGAAAAAAAATTTGAGAAAAAATTTGGTAAAAAATGGTGATAATTCCGCTAAATATCGTTTAAAGTCATTTGTATTGAACTAATCATACTTTTTATATTTTTAACGTTAAGTTAACATAATTTTACATCTAAAACACGTCTTTACAATACATTTGGGTGTATATAAAAGGTCGTAAAAAAATTTTGAAAAACAGGTGATGAATCCGCTAAATATCGTCTTAAGTCATTTCTATTAAACTAATCATACTTTTTATATTTTTAACGTTAAGTTCACATTATTTTACATCTAAAAAACGTATTTACAATACATTTGGGAGTATATAAAAGGTCGTAAAAAAATTTTGAAAAACAGGTGATGAATCCGCTAAATATCGTCTTAAGTCATTTCTATTAAACTAATCATACTTTTTATATTTTTAACGTTAAGTTCACATAATTTTACATCTAAAACACGTCTTTACAATACATTTGGGTGTATATTAAAGGTCGTAAAAAAATTTGGTAAAAACTGGTGATAATTCCGCTAAATATCGTATAAAGTCATTTGCATTGAACTAATCATACTTTTTATATTTTTATCGTTAAGTTCACATAATTTTACATCTAAAACACGTCTTTACAATACATTTGGGTGTATATAAAAGGTCGTAAAAAAATTTTGAAAAACAGGTGATGAATCCGCTAAATATCGTCTTAAGTCATTTCTATTAAACTAATCATGCTTTTTATATTTTTAACGTTAAGTTCACATTATTTTACATCTAAAAAACGTATTTACAATACATTTGGGTGAATACAAAAAATAGAAAAAAAATTTGGCAAAAAATTTGGTAAAAACTGGTGATAATTCCGCTAAATATCGTTTAAAGTCATTTGTATTGACCTAATCATACTTTTTATATTTTTAACGTTAAGTTCACATAATTTTACATCTAAAACCCGTCTTTACAATACATTTGAGAGAATACAAAAAATAGAAAAAAAATTTGAGAAAAAATTTGGTAAAAAATGGTGATAATTCCGCTAAATATCGTTTAAAGTCATTTGTATTGAACTAATCATACTTTTTATATTTTTAACGTTAAGTTCACATTATTTTACATCTAAAAAACGTATTTACAATACATTTGGGTGTATATAAAAGGTCGTAAAAAAATTTTGAAAAACAGGTGATGAATCAACTAAATATCGTCTTAAGTCATTTCTATTAAACTTATCATACTTTTTATATTTTTAACGTTAAGTTCACATTATTTTACATCTAAAAAACGTATTTACAATACATTTGGGTGAATACAAAAAATAGAAAAAAAATTTGGGAAAAAATTTGGTAAAAACTGGTGATAATTCCGCTAAATATCGTATAAAGTCATTTCTATTAAACTTATCATACTTTTTATATTTTTAACGTTAAGTTCACATAATTTTACATCTAAAACCCGTCTTTACAATACATTTGAGTGAATACAAAAATCAGAAAAAAAATTTGAGAAAAAATGGTGATAATTCCGCTAAATATCGTTTAAAGTCATTTGTATTGAACTAATCATACTTTTTATATTTTTAACGTTAAGTTAACATAATTTTACATCTAAAACACGTCTTTACAATACATTTGGGTGTATATAAAAGGTCGTAAAAAAATTTTGAAAAACAGGTGATGAATCCGCTAAATATCGTCTTAAGTCATTTCTATTAAACTAATCATACTTTTTATATTTTTAACGTTAAGTTCACATTATTTTACATCTAAAAAACGTATTTACAATACATTTGGGTGTATATAAAAGGTCGTAAAAAAATTTTGAAAAACAGGTGATGAATCCGCTAAATATCGTCTTAAGTCATTTCTATTAAACTAATCATACTTTTTATATTTTTAACGTTAAGTTCACATAATTTTACATCTAAAACACGTCTTTACAATACATTTTGGTGTATATTAAAGGTCGTAAAAAAATTTTGAAAAACTGGTGATAATTCCGCTAAATATCGTATAAAGTCATTTGCATTGAACTAATCATACTTTTTATATTTTTATCGTTAAGTTCACATAATTTTACATCTAAAACACGTCTTTACAATACATTTGGGTGTATATAAAAGGTCGTAAAAAAATTTTGAAAAACAGGTGATGAATCCGCTAAATATCGTCTTAAGTCATTTCTATTAAACTAATCATGCTTTTTATATTTTTAACGTTAAGTTCACATTATTTTACATTTAAAAAACGTATTTACAATACATTTGGGTGAATACAAAAAATAGAAAAAAAATTTGGCAAAAAATTTGGTAAAAACTGGTGATAATTCCGCTAAATATCGTTTAAAGTCATTTGTATTGACCTAATCATACTTTTTATATTTTTAACGTTAAGTTCACATAATTTTACATCTAAAACCCGTCTTTACAATACATTTGAGTGAATACAAAAAATAGAAAAAAAATTTGAGAAAAAATTTGGTAAAAAATGATGATAATTCCGCTAAATATCGTTTAAAGTCATTTGTATTGAACTAATCATACTTTTTATATTTTTAACGTTAAGTTCACATTATTTTACATCTAAAAAACGCATTTACAATACATTTGGGTGAATACAAAAAATAGAAAAAAAATTTGAGAAAAAATTTGGTAAAAAATGGTGATAATTCCGCTAAATATCGTTTAAAGTCATTTGTATTGAACTAATCATACTTTTTATATTTTTAACGTTAAGTTAACATAATTTTACATCTAAAACACGTCTTTACAATACATTTGGGTGTATATAAAAGGTCGTAAAAAAATTTTGAAAAACAGGTGATGAATCCGCTAAATATCGTCTTAAGTCATTTCTATTAAACTAATCATACTTTTTATATTTTTAACGTTAAGTTCACATTATTTTACATCTAAAAAACGTATTTACAATACATTTGGGAGTATATAAAAGGTCGTAAAAAAATTTTGAAAAACAGGTGATGAATCCGCTAAATATCGTCTTAAGTCATTTCTATTAAACTAATCATACTTTTTATATTTTTAACGTTAAGTTCACATAATTTTACATCTAAAACACGTCTTTACAATACATTTGGGTGTATATTAAAGGTCGTAAAAAAATTTGGTAAAAACTGGTGATAATTCCGCTAAATATCGTATAAAGTCATTTGCATTGAACTAATCATACTTTTTATATTTTTATCGTTAAGTTCACATAATTTTACATCTAAAACACGTCTTTACAATACATTTGGGTGTATATAAAAGGTCGTAAAAAAATTTTGAAAAACAGGTGATGAATCCGCTAAATATCGTCTTAAGTCATTTCTATTAAACTAATCATGCTTTTTATATTTTTAACGTTAAGTTCACATTATTTTACATCTAAAAAACGTATTTACAATACATTTGGGTGAATACAAAAAATAGAAAAAAAATTTGGCAAAAAATTTGGTAAAAACTGGTGATAATTCCGCTAAATATCGTTTAAAGTCATTTGTATTGAACTAATCATACTTTTTATATTTTTAACGTTAAGTTCACATTATTTTACATCTAAAAAACGTATTTACAATACATTTGGGTGTATATAAAAGGTCGTAAAAAAATTTTGAAAAACAGGTGATGAATCAACTAAATATCGTCTTAAGTCATTTCTATTAAACTTATCATACTTTTTATATTTTTAACGTTAAGTTCACATTATTTTACATCTAAAAAACGTATTTACAATACATTTGGGTGAATACAAAAAATAGAAAAAAAATTTGGGAAAAAATTTGGTAAAAACTGGTGATAATTCCGCTAAATATCGTATAAAGTCATTTCTATTAAACTTATCATACTTTTTATATTTTTAACGTTAAGTTCACATAATTTTACATCTAAAACCCGTCTTTACAATACATTTGAGTGAATACAAAAATCAGAAAAAAAATTTGAGAAAAAATGGTGATAATTCCGCTAAATATCGTTTAAAGTCATTTGTATTGAACTAATCATACTTTTTATATTTTTAACGTTAAGTTAACATAATTTTACATCTAAAACACGTCTTTACAATACATTTGGGTGTATATAAAAGGTCGTAAAAAAATTTTGAAAAACAGGTGATGAATCCGCTAAATATCGTCTTAAGTCATTTCTATTAAACTAATCATACTTTTTATATTTTTAACGTTAAGTTCACATTATTTTACATCTAAAAAACGTATTTACAATACATTTGGGTGTATATAAAAGGTCGTAAAAAAATTTTGAAAAACAGGTGATGAATCCGCTAAATATCGTCTTAAGTCATTTCTATTAAACTAATCATACTTTTTATATTTTTAACGTTAAGTTCACATAATTTTACATCTAAAACACGTCTTTACAATACATTTTGGTGTATATTAAAGGTCGTAAAAAAATTTTGAAAAACTGGTGATAATTCCGCTAAATATCGTATAAAGTCATTTGCATTGAACTAATCATACTTTTTATATTTTTATCGTTAAGTTCACATAATTTTACATCTAAAACACGTCTTTACAATACATTTGGGTGTATATAAAAGGTCGTAAAAAAATTTTGAAAAACAGGTGATGAATCCGCTAAATATCGTCTTAAGTCATTTCTATTAAACTAATCATGCTTTTTATATTTTTAACGTTAAGTTCACATTATTTTACATTTAAAAAACGTATTTACAATACATTTGGGTGAATACAAAAAATAGAAAAAAAATTTGGCAAAAAATTTGGTAAAAACTGGTGATAATTCCGCTAAATATCGTTTAAAGTCATTTGTATTGACCTAATCATACTTTTTATATTTTTAACGTTAAGTTCACATAATTTTACATCTAAAACCCGTCTTTACAATACATTTGAGTGAATACAAAAAATAGAAAAAAAATTTGAGAAAAAATTTGGTAAAAAATGATGATAATTCCGCTAAATATCGTTTAAAGTCATTTGTATTGAACTAATCATACTTTTTATATTTTTAACGTTAAGTTCACATTATTTTACATCTAAAAAACGCATTTACAATACATTTGGGTGTATATAAAAGGTCGTAAAAAAATTTTGAAAAACAGGTGATGAATCCGCTAAATATCGTCTTAAGTCATTTCTATTAAACTAATCATACTTTTTATATTTTTATCGTTAAGTTCACATAATTTTACATCTAAAACACGTCTTTACAATACATTTGGGTGTATATAAAAGGTCGTAAAAAAATTTTGAAAAACAGGTGATGAATCCGCTAAATATCGTCTTAAGTCATTTCTATTAAACTAATCATACTTTTTATATTTTTAACGTTAAGTTCACATAATTTTACATCTAAAACACGTCTTTACAATACATTTGGGTGTATATTAAAGGTCGTAAAAAAATTTGGTAAAAACTGGTGATAATTCCGCTAAATATCGTATAAAGTCATTTGCATTGAACTAATCATACTTTTTATATTTTTATCGTTAAGTTTACATAATTTTACATCTAAAACACGTCTTTACAATACATTTGGGTGTATATAAAAGGTCGTAAAAAAATTTTGAAAAACAGGTGATGAATCCGCTAAATATCGTCTTAAGTCATTTCTATTAAACTAATCATACTTTTTATATTTTTAACGTTAAGTTCACATAATTTTACATCTAAAACACGTCTTTACAATACATATGGGTGTATATAAAAGGTCGTAAAAAAATTTTGAAAAACAGGTGATGAATCCGCTAAATATCGTCTTAAGTCATTTCTATTAAACTAATCATACTTTTTATATTTTTAACGTTAAGTTCACATTATTTTACATCTAAAAAACGTATTTACAATACATTTGGGTGAATACAAAAAATAGAAAAAAAATTTGAGAAAAAATTTGGTAAAAAATGGTGATAATTCCGCTAAATATCGTTTAATGTCATTTGTATTAAACTAATCATACTTTTTATATTTTTAACGTTAAGTTCACATTATTTTACATCTAAAAAACGTATTTACAATACATTTTGGTGAATACAAAAAATAGAAAAAAAATTTGGGAAAAAATTTGGTAAAAACTGGTGATAATTCCGCTAAATATCGTTTAAAGTCATTTGTATTGAACTAATCATACTTTTTATATTTTTAACGTTAAGTTAACATAATTTTACATCTAAAACACGTATTTACAATACATTTGGGTGTATATAAAAGATCGTAAAAAAATTTTGAAAAACAGGTGATGAATCCGCTAAATATCGTCTTAAGTCATTTCTATTAAACTAATCATACTTTTTATATTTTTAACGTTAAGTTCACTATATTTTACATCTAAAAAACGTATTTACAATACATTTGGGTGTATATAAAAGGTCGTAAAAAAATTTTGAAAAACAGGTGATGAATCCGCTAAATATCGTCTTAAGTCATTTCTATTAAACTAATCATACTTTTTATATTTTTAACGTCAAGTTCACATTATTTTACATCTAAAAAACGTATTTACAATACATTTGGGTGAATACAAAAAATAGAAAAAAAATTTGGGAAAAAATTTGGTAAAAACTGGTGATAATTCCGCTAAATATCGTTTAAAGTCATTTGTATTGAACTAATCATACTTTTTATATTTTTATCGTTAAGTTCACATAATTTTACATCTAAAACACGTCTTTACAATACATTTGGGTGAATACAAAAAATAGAAAAAAAATTTGAGAAAAAATTTGGTAAAAAATGGTGATAATTCCGCTAAATATCGTTTAAAGTCATTTGTATTGAACTAATCATACTTTTTATATTTTTATCGTTAAGTTCATATAATTTTACATCTAAAACACGTCTTTACAATACATTTGGGTGTATATAAAAGGTCGTAAAAAAATTTTGAAAAACAGGTGATGAATCCGCTAAATATCGTCTTAAGTCATTTCTATTAAACTTATCATAATTTTTATATTTTTAACGTTAAGTTCACATTATTTTACATCTAAAAAACGTATTTACAATACATTTGGGTGAATACAAAAAATAGAAAAAAAATTTGAGAAAAAATGGTGATAATTCCGCTAAATATCGTTTAATGTCATTTGTATTAAACTAATCATACTTTTTATATTTTTAACGTTAAGTTCACATTATTTTACATCTAAAACCCGTCTTTACAATACATTTGAGTGAATACAAAAAATAGAAAAAAAATTTGAGAAAAAATTTGGTAAAAAATGGTGATAATTCCGCTAAATATCGTTTAAAGTCATTTGTATTGACCTAATCATACTTTTTATATTTTTAACGTTAAGTTCACATAATTTTACATCTAAAACCCGTCTTTACAATACATTTGAGTGAATACAAAAAATAGAAAAAAAATTTGAGAAAAAATTTGGTAAAAAATGGTGATAATTCCGCTAAATATCGTTTAAAGTCATTTGTATTGAACTAATCATACTTTTTATATTTTTAACCTTAAGTTAACATAATTTTACATCTAAAACACGTCTTTACAATACATTTGGGTGTATATAAAAGGTCGTAAAAAAATTTTGAAAAACAGGTGATGAATCCGCTAAATATCGTCTTAAGTCATTTCTATTAAACTAATCATACTTTTTATATTTTTAACGTTAAGTTCACATTATTTTACACCTAAAAAACGTATTTACAATACATTTGGGTGTATATAAAAGGTCGTAAAAAAATTTTGAAAAACAGGTGATGAATCCGCTAAATATCGTCTTAAGTCATTTCTATTAAACTAATCATACTTTTTATATTTTTAACGTTAAGTTCACATAATTTTACATCTAAAACACGTCTTTACAATATATTTGGGTGTATATAAAAGGTCGTAAAAAAATTTTGAAAAACAGGTGATGAATCCGCTAAATATCGTCTTAAGTCATTTCTATTAAACTAATCATACTTTTTATATTTTTAACGTTAAGTTCACATTATTTTACATCTAAAAAACGTATTTACAATACATTTGGGTGAATACAAAAAATAGAAAAAAAATTTGGGAAAAAATTTGGTAAAAACTGGTGATAATTCCGCTAAATATCGTTTAAAGTCATTTGTATTGACCTAATCATACTTTTTATATTTTTAACGTTAAGTTCACATAATTTTACATCTAAAACCCGTCTTTACAATACATTTGAGTGAATACAAAAAATAGAAAAAAAATTTGAGAAAAAATTTGGTAAAAAATGGTGATAATTCCGCTAAATATCGTTTAAAGTCATTTGTATTGAACTAATCATACTTTTTATATTTTTAACGTTAAGTTAACATAATTTTACATCTAAAACACGTCTTTACAATATATTTGGGTGTATATAAAAGGTCGTAAAAAAATTTTGAAAAACAGGTGATGAATCCGCTAAATATCGTCTTAAGTCATTTCTATTAAACTAATCATACTTTTAATATTTTTAACGTTAAGTTCACATTATTTTACATCTAAAAAACGTATTTACAATACATTTGGGTGTATATAAAAGGTCGTAAAAAAATTTTGAAAAACAGGTGATGAATCCGCTAAATATCGTCTTAAGTCATTTCTATTAAACTAATCATACTTTTTATATTTTTAACGTTAAGTTCACATAAGTTTACATCTAAAACACGTCTTTACAATACATTTGGGTGAATACAAAAAATAGAAAAAAAATTTGAGAAAAAATTTGGTAAAAAATGGTGATAATTCCGCTAAATATCGTTTAAAGTCATTTGTATTGAACTAATCATACTTTTTATATTTTTATCGTTAAGTTCATATAATTTTACATCTAAAACACGTCTTTACAATACATTTGGGTGTATATAAAAGGTCGTAAAAAAATTTTGAAAAACAGGTGATGAATCCGCTAAATATCGTCTTAAGTCATTTCTATTAAACTTATCATAATTTTTATATTTTTAACGTTAAGTTCACATTATTTTACATCTAAAAAACGTATTTACAATACATTTGGGTGAATACAAAAAATAGAAAAAAAATTTGAGAAAAAATGGTGATAATTCCGCTAAATATCGTTTAATGTCATTTGTATTAAACTAATCATACTTTTTATATTTTTAACGTTAAGTTCACATTATTTTACATCTAAAACCCGTCTTTACAATACATTTGAGTGAATACAAAAAATAGAAAAAAAATTTGAGAAAAAATTTGGTAAAAAATGGTGATAATTCCGCTAAATATCGTTTAAAGTCATTTGTATTGACCTAATCATACTTTTTATATTTTTAACGTTAAGATCACATAATTTTACATCTAAAACCCGTCTTTACAATACATTTGAGTGAATACAAAAAATAGAAAAAAAATTTGAGAAAAAATTTGGTAAAAAATGGTGATAATTCCGCTAAATATCGTTTAAAGTCATTTGTATTGAACTAATCATACTTTTTATATTTTTAACCTTAAGTTAACATAATTTTACATCTAAAACACGTCTTTACAATACATTTGGGTGTATATAAAAGGTCGTAAAAAAATTTTGAAAAACAGGTGATGAATCCGCTAAATATCGTCTTAAGTCATTTCTATTAAACTAATCATACTTTTTATATTTTTAACGTTAAGTTCACATTATTTTACATCTAAAAAACGTATTTACAATACATTTGGGTGTATATAAAAGGTCGTAAAAAAATTTTGAAAAACAGGTGATGAATCCGCTAAATATCGTCTTAAGTCATTTCTATTAAACTAATCATACTTTTTATATTTTTAACGTTAAGTTCACTATATTTTACATCTAAAAAACGTATTTACAATACATTTGGGTGTATATAAAAGGTCGTAAAAAAATTTTGAAAAACAGGTGATGAATCCGCTAAATATCGTCTTAAGTCATTTCTATTAAACTAATCATACTTTTTATATTTTTAACGTTAAGTTCACATTATTTTACATCTAAAAAACGTATTTACAATACATTTGGGTGAATACAAAAAATAGAAAAAAAATTTGGGAAAAAATTTGGTAAAAACTGGTGATAATTCCGCTAAATATCGTTTAAAGTCATTTGTATTGACCTAATCATACTTTTTATATTTTTAACGTTAAGTTCACATAATTTTACATCTAAAACCCGTCTTTACAATACATTTGAGTGAATACAAAAAATAGAAAAAAAATTTGAGAAAAAATTTGGTAAAAAATGGTGATAATTCCGCTAAATATCGTTTAAAGTCATTTGTATTGAACTAATCATACTTTTTATATTTTTAACGTTAAGTTAACATAATTTTACATCTAAAACACGTCTTTACAATATATTTGGGTGTATATAAAAGGTCGTAAAAAAATTTTGAAAAACAGGTGATGAATCCGCTAAATATCGTCTTAAGTCATTTCTATTAAACTAATCATACTTTTAATATTTTTAACGTTAAGTTCACATTATTTTACATCTAAAAAACGTATTTACAATACATTTGGGTGTATATAAAAGGTCGTAAAAAAATTTTGAAAAACAGGTGATGAATCCGCTAAATATCGTCTTAAGTCATTTCTATTAAACTAATCATACTTTTTATATTTTTAACGTTAAGTTCACATAAGTTTACATCTAAAAAACGTATTTACAATACATTTGGGTGAATACAAAAAATAGAAAAAAAATTTGAGAAAAAATGGTGATAATTCCGCTAAATATCGTTTAATGTCATTTGTATTAAACTAATCATACTTTTTATATTTTTAACGTTAAGTTCACATTATTTTACATCTAAAACCCGTCTTTACAATACATTTGAGTGAATACAAAAAATAGAAAAAAAATTTGAGAAAAAATTTGGTAAAAAATGGTGATAATTCCGCTAAATATCGTTTAAAGTCATTTGTATTGACCTAATCATACTTTTTATATTTTTAACGTTAAGATCACATAATTTTACATCTAAAACCCGTCTTTACAATACATTTGAGTGAATACAAAAAATAGAAAAAAAATTTGAGAAAAAATTTGGTAAAAAATGGTGATAATTCCGCTAAATATCGTTTAAAGTCATTTGTATTGAACTAATCATACTTTTTATATTTTTAACCTTAAGTTAACATAATTTTACATCTAAAACACGTCTTTACAATACATTTGGGTGTATATAAAAGGTCGTAAAAAAATTTTGAAAAACAGGTGATGAATCCGCTAAATATCGTCTTAAGTCATTTCTATTAAACTAATCATACTTTTTATATTTTTAACGTTAAGTTCACATTATTTTACATCTAAAAAACGTATTTACAATACATTTGGGTGTATATAAAAGGTCGTAAAAAAATTTTGAAAAACAGGTGATGAATCCGCTAAATATCGTCTTAAGTCATTTCTATTAAACTAATCATACTTTTTATATTTTTAACGTTAAGTTCACTATATTTTACATCTAAAAAACGTATTTACAATACATTTGGGTGTATATAAAAGGTCGTAAAAAAATTTTGAAAAACAGGTGATGAATCCGCTAAATATCGTCTTAAGTCATTTCTATTAAACTAATCATACTTTTTATATTTTTAACGTCAAGTTCACATTATTTTACATCTAAAAAACGTATTTACAATACATTTGGGTGAATACAAAAAATAGAAAAAAAATTTGGGAAAAAATTTGGTAAAAACTGGTGATAATTCCGCTAAATATCGTTTAAAGTCATTTGTATTGAACTAATCATACTTTTTATATTTTTATCGTTAAGTTCACATAATTTTACATCTAAAACACGTCTTTACAATACATTTGGGTGAATACAAAAAATAGAAAAAAAATTTGAGAAAAAATTTGGTAAAAAATGGTGATAATTCCGCTAAATATCGTTTAAAGTCATTTGTATTGAACTAATCATACTTTTTATATTTTTATCGTTAAGTTCATATAATTTTACATCTAAAACACGTCTTTACAATACATTTGGGTGTATATAAAAGGTCGTAAAAAAATTTTGAAAAACAGGTGATGAATCCGCTAAATATCGTCTTAAGTCATTTCTATTAAACTTATCATAATTTTTATATTTTTAACGTTAAGTTCACATTATTTTACATCTAAAAAACGTATTTACAATACATTTGGGTGAATACAAAAAATAGAAAAAAAATTTGAGAAAAAATGGTGATAATTCCGCTAAATATCGTTTAATGTCATTTGTATTAAACTAATCATACTTTTTATATTTTTAACGTTAAGTTCACATTATTTTACATCTAAAACCCGTCTTTACAATACATTTGAGTGAATACAAAAAATAGAAAAAAAATTTGAGAAAAAATTTGGTAAAAAATGGTGATAATTCCGCTAAATATCGTTTAAAGTCATTTGTATTGACCTAATCATACTTTTTATATTTTTAACGTTAAGTTCACATAATTTTACATCTAAAACCCGTCTTTACAATACATTTGAGTGAATACAAAAAATAGAAAAAAAATTTGAGAAAAAATTTGGTAAAAAATGGTGATAATTCCGCTAAATATCGTTTAAAGTCATTTGTATTGAACTAATCATACTTTTTATATTTTTAACCTTAAGTTAACATAATTTTACATCTAAAACACGTCTTTACAATACATTTGGGTGTATATAAAAGGTCGTAAAAAAATTTTGAAAAACAGGTGATGAATCCGCTAAATATCGTCTTAAGTCATTTCTATTAAACTAATCATACTTTTTATATTTTTAACGTTAAGTTCACATTATTTTACATCTAAAAAACGTATTTACAATACATTTGGGTGTATATAAAAGGTCGTAAAAAAATTTTGAAAAACAGGTGATGAATCCGCTAAATATCGTCTTAAGTCATTTCTATTAAACTAATCATACTTTTTATATTTTTAACGTTAAGTTCACATTATTTTACATCTAAAACACGTCTTTACAATACATTTGGGTGTATATTAAAGGTCGTAAAAAAATTTGGTAAAAACTGGTGATAATTCCGCTAAATATCGTATAAAGTCATTTGCATTGAACTAATCATACTTTTTATATTTTTATCGTTAAGTTCACATAATTTTACATCTAAAACACGTCTTTACAATATATTTGGGTGTATATAAAAGGTCGTAAAAAAATTTTGAAAAACAGGTGATGAATCCGCTAAATATCGTCTTAAGTCATTTCTATTAAACTAATCATACTTTTTATATTTTTAACGTTAAGTTCACATTATTTTACATCTAAAAAACGTATTTACAATACATTTGGGTGAATACAAAAAATAGAAAAAAAATTTGGGAAAAAATTTGGTAAAAACTGGTGATAATTCCGCTAAATATCGTTTAAAGTCATTTGTATTGACCTAATCATACTTTTTATATTTTTAACGTTAAGTTCACATAATTTTACATCTAAAACCCGTCTTTACAATACATTTGAGTGAATACAAAAAATAGAAAAAAAATTTGAGAAAAAATTTGGTAAAAAATGGTGATAATTCCGCTAAATATCGTTTAAAGTCATTTGTATTGAACTAATCATACTTTTTATATTTTTAACGTTAAGTTAACATAATTTTACATCTAAAACACGTCTTTACAATATATTTGGGTGTATATAAAAGGTCGTAAAAAAATTTTGAAAAACAGGTGATGAATCCGCTAAATATCGTCTTAAGTCATTTCTATTAAACTAATCATACTTTTAATATTTTTAACGTTAAGTTCACATTATTTTACATCTAAAAAACGTATTTACAATACATTTGGGTGTATATAAAAGGTCGTAAAAAAATTTTGAAAAACAGGTGATGAATCCGCTAAATATCGTCTTAAGTCATTTCTATTAAACTAATCATACTTTTTATATTTTTAACGTTAAGTTCACATAAGTTTACATCTAAAACACGTCTTTACAATACATTTGGGTGTATATTAAAGGTCGTAAAAAAATTTTGAAAAACAGGTGATGAATCCGCTAAATATCGTCTTAAGTCGTTTCTATTAAACTAATCATACTTTTTATATTTTTATCGTTAAGTTGACATAATTTTACATCTAAAACACGTCTTTACAATACATTTGGGTGTATATAAAAGGTCGTAAAAAAATTTTGAAAAACAGGTGATGAATCCGCTAAATATCGTCTTAAGTCATTTGTATTAAACTAATCATACTTTTTATATTTTTAACGTTAAGTTCACATTATTTTACATCTAAAAAACGTATTTACAATACATTTGGGTGAATACAAAAAATAGAAAAAAAATTTGAGAAAAAATTTGGTAAAAAAGGGTGATAATTCCGCTAAATATCGTTTAAAGTCATTTGTATTAAACTAATCATACTTTTTATATTTTTAACGTTAAGTTCACATTATTTTACATCTAAAACCCGTCTTTACAATACATTTGAGTGAATACAAAAAATAGAAAAAAAATTTGAGAAAAAATTTGGTAAAAAATGGTGATAATTCCGCTAAATATCGTTTAAAGTCATTTGTATTGAACTAATCATACTTTTTATATTTTTAACGTTAAGTTAACATAATTTTACATCTAAAACACGTCTTTACAATATATTTGGGTGTATATAAAAGGTCGTAAAAAAATTTTGAAAAACAGGTGATGAATCCGCTAAATATCGTCTTAAGTCATTTCTATTAAACTAATCATACTTTTAATATTTTTAACGTTAAGTTCACATTATTTTACATCTAAAAAACGTATTTACAATACATTTGGGTGTATATAAAAGGTCGTAAAAAAATTTTGAAAAACAGGTGATGAATCCGCTAAATATCGTCTTAAGTCATTTCTATTAAACTAATCATACTTTTTATATTTTTAACGTTAAGTTCACATAAGTTTACATCTAAAACACGTCTTTACAATACATTTGGGTGTATATTAAAGGTCGTAAAAAAATTTTGAAAAACAGGTGATGAATCCGCTAAATATCGTCTTAAGTCGTTTCTATTAAACTAATCATACTTTTTATATTTTTATCGTTAAGTTCACATAATTTTACATCTAAAACACGTCTTTACAATACATTTGGGTGTATATAAAAGGTCGTAAAAAAATTTTGAAAAACAGGTGATGAATCCGCTAAATATCGTCTTAAGTCATTTGTATTAAACTAATCATACTTTTTATATTTTTAACGTTAAGTTCACATTATTTTACATCTAAAAAACGTATTTACAATACATTTGGGTGAATACAAAAAATAGAAAAAAAATTTGAGAAAAAATTTGGTAAAAAAGGGTGATAATTCCGCTAAATATCGTTTAAAGTCATTTGTATTAAACTAATCATACTTTTTATATTTTTAACGTTAAGTTCACATTATTTTACATCTAAAAAACGTATTTACAATACATTTGGGTGAATACAAATAATAGAAAAAAAATTTGGGAAAAAATTTGGTAAAAAATGGTGATAATTCCGCTAAATATCGTTTAAAGTCATTTGTATTGAACTAATCATACTTTTTATATTTTTATCGTTAAGTTCACATAATTTTACATCTAAAACACGTCTTTACAATACATTTGGGTGTATATAAAAGGTCGTAAAAAAATTTTGAAAAACAGGTGATGAATCCGCTAAATATCGTCTTAAGTCATTTCTATTAAACTTATCATACTTTTTATATTTTTAACGTTAAGTTCACATTATTTTACATCTAAAAAACGTATTTACAATACATTTGGGTGAATACAAAAAATAGAAAAAAAATTTGGGAAAAAATTTGGTAAAAACTGGTGATAATTCCGCTAAATATCGTATAAAGTCATTTGCATTGAACTAAACATACTTTTTATATTTTTAACGTTAAGTTCACATAATTTTACATCTAAAACACGTCTTTACAATACATTTGGGTGTATATTAAAGGTCGTAAAAAAATTTGGTAAAAACTGGTGATAATTCCGCTAAATATCGTATAAAGTCATTTGCATTGAACTAATCATACTTTTTATATTTTTATCGTTAAGTTCACATAATTTTACATCTAAAACACGTCATTACAATACATATGGGTGTATATAAAAGGTCGTAAAAAAATTTTGAAAAACAGGTGATGAATCCGCTAAATATCGTCTTAAGTCATTTCTATTAAACTAATCATACTTTTTATATTTTTAACGTTAAGTTCACATTATTTTACATCTAAAAAACGTATTTACAATACATTTGGGTGAATACAAAAAATAGAAAAAAAATTTGGGAAAAAATTTGGTAAAAACTGGTGATAATTCCGCTAAATATCGTTTAAAGTCATTTGCATTGAACTAATCATGTTTTTTATATTTTTATCGTTAAGTTCACATAATTTTACATCTAAAACACGTCTTTACAATACATTTGGGTGGATATAAAAGGTCGTAAAAAAATTTTGAAAAACAGGTGATGAATCCGCTAAATATCGTCTTAAGTCATTTCTATTAAACTAATCATACTTTTTATATTTTTATCGTTAAGTTCACTTAATTTTACATTTAAAACACCTCTTTACAAGACATTTGGGTGGATATAAAAGGTCGTAAAAAAATTTTGAAAAACAGGTGATGAATCCGCTAAATATCGTCTTAAGTCATTTGTATTAAACTAATCATACTTTTTATATTTTTAACGTTAAGTTCACATTATTTTACATCTAAAAAACGTATTTACATTACATTTGGGTGAATACAAAAAATAGAAAAAAAATTTGGGAAAAAATTTGGTAAAAACTGGTGATAATTCCGCTAAATATCGTTTAAAGTCATTTGCATTGAACTAATCATACTTTTTATATTTTTAACGTTAAGTTCACATAATTTTACATCTAAAACACGTCTTTACAATACATTTGGGTGTATATTAAAGGTCGTAAAAAAATTTGGTAAAAACTGGTGATAATTCCGCTAAATATCGTATAAATCATTTGCATTGAACTAATCATACTTTTTATATTTTTATCGTTAAGTTCACATAATTTTACATCTAAAACACGTCTTTACAATACATTTGGGTGTATATTAAAGGTCGTAAAAAAATTTGGTAAAAACTGGTGATAATTCCGCTAAATATCGTATAAAGTCATTTGCATTGAACTAATCATACTTTTTATATTTTTATCGTTAAGTTCACATAATTTTACATCTAAAACACGTCATTACAATACATATGGGTGTATATAAAAGGTCGTAAAAAAATTTTGAAAAACAGGTGATGAATCCGCTAAATATCGTCTTAAGTCATTTGTATTAAACTAATCATACTTTTTATATTTTTAACGTTAAGTTCACATTATTTTACATCTAAAAAACGTATTTACATTACATTTGGGTGAATACAAAAAATAGAAAAAAAATTTGGGAAAAAATTTGGTAAAAACTGGTGATAATTCCGCTAAATATCGTTTAAAGTCATTTGCATTGAACTAATCATGTTTTTTATATTTTTATCGTTAAGTTCACATAATTTTACATCTAAAACACGTCTTTACAATACATTTGGGTGGATATAAAAGGTCGTAAAAAAATTTTGAAAAACAGGTGATGAATCCGCTAAATATCGTCTTAAGTCATTTCTATTAAACTAATCATACTTTTTATATTTTTATCGTTAAGTTCACTTAATTTTACATTTAAAACACCTATTTACAAGACATTTGGGTGGATATAAAAGGTCGTAAAAAAATTTTGAAAAACAGGTGATGAATCCGCTAAATATCGTCTTAAGTCATTTGTATTAAACTAATCATACTTTTTATATTTTTAACGTTAAGTTCACATTATTTTACATCTAAAAAACGTATTTACAATACATTTGGGTGAATACAAAAAATAGAAAAAAAATTTGGGAAAAAATTTGGTAAAAACTGGTGATAATTCCGCTAAATATCGTTTAAAGTCATTTGCATTGAACTAATCATGTTTTTTATATTTTTATCGTTAAATCACATAATTTTACATCTAAAACACGTCTTTACAATACATTTGGGTGGATATAAAAGGTCGTAAAAAAATTTTGAAAAACAGGTGATGAATCCGCTAAATATCGTCTTAAGTCATTTCTATTAAACTTATCATACTTTTTATATTTTTAACGTTAAGTTCACATTATTTTACATCTAAAAAACGTATTTACAATACATTTGGGTGAATACAAAAAATAGAAAAAAAATTTGGGAAAAAATTTGGTAAAAACTGGTGATAATTCCGCTAAATATCGTATAAAGTCATTTGCATTGAACTAATCATACTTTTTATATTTTTAACGTTAAGTTCACATAATTTTACATCTAAAACACGTCTTTACAATACATTTGGGTGTATATTAAAGGTCGTAAAAAAATTTGGTAAAAACTGGTGATAATTCCGCTAAATATCGTATAAAGTCATTTGCATTGAACTAATCATACTTTTTATATTTTTAACGTTAAGTTCACATTATTTTACATCTAAAAAACGTATTTACAATACATTTGGGTGAATACAAAAAATAGAAAAAAAATTTGGGAAAAAATTTGGTAAAAACTGGTGATAATTCCGCTAAATATCGTTTAAAGTCATTTGTATTGACCTAATCATACTTTTTATATTTTTAACGTTAAGTTCACATAATTTTACATCTAAAACCCGTCTTTACAATACATTTGAGTGAATACAAAAAATAGAAAAAAAATTTGAGAAAAAATTTGGTAAAAAATGGTGATAATTCCGCTAAATATCGTTTAAAGTCATTTGTATTGAACTAATCATACTTTTTATATTTTTAACGTTAAGTTAACATAATTTTACATCTAAAACACGTCTTTACAATATATTTGGGTGTCTATAAAAGGTCGTAAAAAAATTTTGAAAAACAGGTGATGAATCCGCTAAATATCGTCTTAAGTCATTTCTATTAAACTAATCATACTTTTTATATTTTTAACGTTAAGTTCACATTATTTTACATCTAAAAAACGTATTTACAATACATTTGGGTGTATATAAAAGGTCGTAAAAAAATTTTGAAAAACAGGTGATGAATCCGCTAAATATCGTCTTAAGTCATTTCTATTAAACTAATCATACTTTTTATATTTTTAACGTTAAGTTCACATAATTTTACATCTAAAACACGTCTTTACAATACATTTGGGTGTATATTAAAGGTCGTAAAAAAATTTTGAAAAACAGGTGATGAATCCGCTAAATATCGTCTTAAGTCATTTCTATTAAACTAATCATACTTTTTATATTTTTATCGTTAAGTTCACATAATTTTACATCTAAAACACGTCTTTACAATACATTTGGGTGTATATAAAAGGTCGTAAAAAAATTTTGAAAAACAGGTGATGAATCCGCTAAATATCGTCTTAAGTCATTTCTATTAAACTAATCATACTTTTTATATTTTTAACGTAAAGTTCACATTATTTTACATCTAAAAAACGTAATTACAATACATTTGGGTGAATACAAAAAATAAAAAAAAAATTTGGGAAAAAATTTGGTAAAAACTGGTGATAATTCCGCTAAATATCGTTTAATGTCATTTGTATTAAACTAATCATACTTTTTATATTTTTAACGTTAAGTTCACATTATTTTACATCTAAAAAACGTATTTACAATACATTTGGGTGAATATAAATAATAGAAAAAAAATTTGGGAAAAAATTTGGTAAAAACTGGTGATAATTCCGCTAAATATCGTTTAAAGTCATTTGTATTGACCTAATCATACTTTTTATATTTTTAACGTTAAGTTCACATAATTTTACATCTAAAACCCGTCTTTACAATACATTTGAGTGAATACAAAAAATAGAAAAAAAATTTGAGAAAAAATTTGGTAAAAAATGGTGATAATTCCGCTAAATATCGTTTAAAGTCATTTGTATTGAACTAATCATACTTTTTATATTTTTAACGTTAAGTTAACATAATTTTACATCTAAAACACGTCTTTACAATATATTTGGGTGTATATAAAAGGTCGTAAAAAAATTTTGAAAAACAGGTGATGAATCCGCTAAATATCGTCTTAAGTCATTTCTATTAAACTAATCATACTTTTTATATTTTTAACGTTAAGTTCACATTATTTTACATCTAAAAAACGTATTTACAATACATTTGGGTGTATATAAAAGGTCGTAAAAAAATTTTGAAAAACAGGTGATGAATCCGCTAAATATCGTCTTAAGTCATTTCTATTAAACTAATCATACTTTTTATATTTTTAACGTTAAGTTCACATAATTTTACATCTAAAACACGTCTTTACAATACATTTGGGTGTATATTAAAGGTCGTAAAAAAATTTTGAAAAACAGGTGATGAATCCGCTAAATATCGTCTTAAGTCATTTCTATTAAACTAATCATACTTTTTATATTTTTATCGTTAAGTTCACATAATTTTACATCTAAAACACGTCTTTACAATACATTTGGGTGTATATAAAAGGTCGTAAAAAAATTTTGAAAAACAGGTGATGAATCCGCTAAATATCGTCTTAAGTCATTTCTATTAAACTAATCATACTTTTTATATTTTTAACGTTAAGTTCACATTATTTTACATCTAAAAAACGTATTTACATTACATTTGGGTGAATACAAAAAATAGAAAAAAAATTTGGGAAAAAATTTGGTAAAAACTGGTGATAATTCCGCTAAATATCGTTTAAAGTCATTTGCATTGAACTAATCATGTTTTTTATATTTTTATCGTTAAGTTCACATAATTTTACATCTAAAACACGTCTTTACAATACATTTGGGTGGATATAAAAGGTCGTAAAAAAATTTTGAAAAACAGGTGATGAATCCGCTAAATATCGTCTTAAGTCATTTCTATTAAACTAATCATACTTTTTATATTTTTATCGTTAAGTTCACTTAATTTTACATTTAAAACACCTCTTTACAAGACATTTGGGTGGATATAAAAGGTCGTAAAAAAATTTTGAAAAACAGGTGATGAATCCGCTAAATATCGTCTTAAGTCATTTGTATTAAACTAATCATACTTTTTATATTTTTAACGTTAAGTTCACATTATTTTACATCTAAAAAACGTATTTACAATACATTTGGGTGAATACAAAAAATAGAAAAAAAATTTGAGAAAAAATTTGGTAAAAAAGGGTGATAATTCCGCTAAATATCGTTTAAAGTCATTTGTATTAAACTAATCATACTTTTTATATTTTTAACGTTAAGTTCACATTATTTTACATCTAAAAAACGTATTTACAATACATTTGGGTGAATACAAATAATAGAAAAAAAATTTGGGAAAAAATTTGGTAAAAAATGGTGATAATTCCGCTAAATTTCGTTTAAAGTCATTTGTATTGAACTAATCATACTTTTTATATTTTTATCGTTAAGTTCACATAATTTTACATCTAAAACACGTCTTTACAATACATTTGGGTGTATATAAAAGGTCGTAAAAAAATTTTGAAAAACAGGTGATGAATCCGCTAAATATCGTCTTAAGTCATTTCTATTAAACTTATCATACTTTTTATATTTTTAACGTTAAGTTCACATTATTTTACATCTAAAAAACGTATTTACAATACATTTGGGTGAATACAAAAAATAGAAAAAAAATTTGGGAAAAAATTTGGTAAAAACTGGTGATAATTCCGCTAAATATCGTATAAAGTCATTTGCATTGAACTAATCATACTTTTTATATTTTTAACGTTAAGTTCACATAATTTTACATCTAAAACACGTCTTTACAATACATTTGGGTGTATATTAAAGGTCGTAAAAAAATTTGGTAAAAACTGGTGATAATTCCGCTAAATATCGTATAAAGTCATTTGCATTGAACTAATCATACTTTTTATATTTTTATCGTTAAGTTCACATAATTTTACATCTAAAACACGTCATTACAATACATATGGGTGTATATAAAAGGTCGTAAAAAAATTTTGAAAAACAGGTGATGAATCCGCTAAATATCGTCTTAAGTCATTTCTATTAAACTAATCATACTTTTTATATTTTTAACGTTAAGTTCACATTATTTTACATCTAAAAAACGTATTTACAATACATTTGGGTGAATACAAAAAATAGAAAAAAAATTTGGGAAAAAATTTGGTAAAAACTGGTGATAATTCCGCTAAATATCGTTTAAAGTCATTTGTATTAAACTAATCATACTTTTTATATTTTTAACGTTAAGTTCACATTATTTTACATCTAAAAAACGTATTTACATTACATTTGGGTGAATACAAAAAATAGAAAAAAAATTTGGGAAAAAATTTGGTAAAAACTGGTGATAATTCCGCTAAATATCGTATAAAGTCATTTGCATTGAACTAATCATACTTTTTATATTTTTAACGTTAAGTTCACATAATTTTACATCTAAAACACGTCTTTACAATACATTTGGGTGTATATTAAAGGTCGTAAAAAAATTTGGTAAAAACTGGTGATAATTCCGCTAAATATCGTATAAAGTCATTTGCATTGAACTAATCATACTTTTTATATTTTTAACGTTAAGTTCACATTATTTTACATCTAAAAAACGTATTTACAATACATTTGGGTGAATACAAAAAATAGAAAAAAAATTTGGGAAAAAATTTGGTAAAAACTGGTGATAATTCCGCTAAATATCGTTTAAAGTCATTTGTATTGACCTAATCATACTTTTTATATTTTTAACGTTAAGTTCACATAATTTTACATCTAAAACCCGTCTTTACAATACATTTGAGTGAATACAAAAAATAGAAAAAAAATTTGAGAAAAAATTTGGTAAAAAATGGTTATAATTCCGCTAAATATCGTTTAAAGTCATTTGTATTGAACTAATCATACTTTTTATATTTTTAACGTTAAGTTAACATAATTTTACATCTAAAACACGTCTTTACAATATATTTGGGTGTATATAAAAGGTCGTAAAAAAATTTTGAAAAACAGGTGATGAATCCGCTAAATATCGTCTTAAGTCATTTCTATTAAACTAATCATACTTTTTATATTTTTAACGTTAAGTTCACATTATTTTACATCTAAAAAACGTATTTACAATACATTTGGGTGTATATAAAAGGTCGTAAAAAAATTTTGAAAAACAGGTGATGAATCCGCTAAATATCGTCTTAAGTCATTTCTATTAAACTAATCATACTTTTTATATTTTTAACGTTAAGTTCACATAATTTTACATCTAAAACACGTCTTTACAATACATTTGGGTGTATATTAAAGGTCGTAAAAAAATTTTGAAAAACAGGTGATGAATCCGCTAAATATCGTCTTAAGTCATTTCTATTAAACTAATCATACTTTTTATATTTTTATCGTTAAGTTCACATAATTTTACATCTAAAACACGTCTTTACAATACATTTGGGTGTATATAAAAGGTCGTAAAAAAATTTTGAAAAACAGGTGATGAATCCGCTAAATATCGTCTTAAGTCATTTCTATTAAACTAATCATACTTTTTATATTTTTAACGTAAAGTTCACATTATTTTACATCTAAAAAACGTATTTACAATACATTTGGGTGAATACAAAAAATAGAAAAAAAATTTGGGAAAAAATTTGGTAAAAACTGGTGATAATTCCGCTAAATATCGTTTAAAGTCATTTGTATTGACCTAATCATACTTTTTATATTTTTAACGTTAAGTTCACATAATTTTACATCTAAAACCCGTCTTTACAATACATTTGAGTGAATACAAAAAATAGAAAAAAAATTTGAGAAAAAATTTGGTAAAAAATGGTGATAATTCCGCTAAATATCGTTTAAAGTCATTTGTATTGAACTAATCATACTTTTTATATTTTTAACGTTAAGTTAACATAATTTTACATCTAAAACACGTCTTTACAATATATTTGGGTGTATATAAAAGGTCGTAAAAAAATTTTGAAAAACAGGTGATGAATCCGCTAAATATCGTCTTAAGTCATTTCTATTAAACTAATCATACTTTTTATATTTTTAACGTTAAGTTCACATTATTTTACATCTAAAAAACGTATTTACAATACATTTGGGTGTATATAAAAGGTCGTAAAAAAATTTTGAAAAACAGGTGATGAATCCGCTAAATATCGTCTTAAGTCATTTCTATTAAACTAATCATACTTTTTATATTTTTAACGTTAAGTTCACATAATTTTACATCTAAAACACGTCTTTACAATACATTTGGGTGTATATTAAAGGTCGTAAAAAAATTTTGAAAAACAGGTGATGAATCCGCTAAATATCGTCTTAAGTCATTTCTATTAAACTAATCATACTTTTTATATTTTTATCGTTAAGTTCACATAATTTTACATCTAAAACACGTCTTTACAATACATTTGGGTGTATATAAAAGGTCGTAAAAAAATTTTGAAAAACAGGTGATGAATCCGCTAAATATCGTCTTAAGTCATTTCTATTAAACTAATCATACTTTTTATATTTTTAACGTTAAGTTCACATTATTTTACATCTAAAAAACGTATTTACATTACATTTGGGTGAATACAAAAAATAGAAAAAAAATTTGGGAAAAAATTTGGTAAAAACTGGTGATAATTCCGCTAAATATCGTTTAAAGTCATTTGCATTGAACTAATCATGTTTTTTATATTTTTATCGTTAAGTTCACATAATTTTACATCTAAAACACGTCTTTACAATACATTTGGGTGGATATAAAAGGTCGTAAAAAAATTTTGAAAAACAGGTGATGAATCCGCTAAATATCGTCTTAAGTCATTTCTATTAAACTAATCATACTTTTTATATTTTTATCGTTAAGTTCACTTAATTTTACATTTAAAACACCTCTTTACAAGACATTTGGGTGGATATAAAAGGTCGTAAAAAAATTTTGAAAAACAGGTGATGAATCCGCTAAATATCGTCTTAAGTCATTTGTATTAAACTAATCATACTTTTTATATTTTTAACGTTAAGTTCACATTATTTTACATCTAAAAAACGTATTTACAATACATTTGGGTGAATACAAAAAATAGAAAAAAAATTTGAGAAAAAATTTGGTAAAAAAGGGTGATAATTCCGCTAAATATCGTTTAAAGTCATTTGTATTAAACTAATCATACTTTTTATATTTTTAACGTTAAGTTCACATTATTTTACATCTAAAAAACGTATTTACAATACATTTGGGTGAATACAAATAATAGAAAAAAAATTTGGGAAAAAATTTGGTAAAAAATGGTGATAATTCCGCTAAATTTCGTTTAAAGTCATTTGTATTGAACTAATCATACTTTTTATATTTTTATCGTTAAGTTCACATAATTTTACATCTAAAACACGTCTTTACAATACATTTGGGTGTATATAAAAGGTCGTAAAAAAATTTTGAAAAACAGGTGATGAATCCGCTAAATATCGTCTTAAGTCATTTCTATTAAACTTATCATACTTTTTATATTTTTAACGTTAAGTTCACATTATTTTACATCTAAAAAACGTATTTACAATACATTTGGGTGAATACAAAAAATAGAAAAAAAATTTGGGAAAAAATTTGGTAAAAACTGGTGATAATTCCGCTAAATATCGTATAAAGTCATTTGCATTGAACTAATCATACTTTTTATATTTTTAACGTTAAGTTCACATAATTTTACATCTAAAACACGTCTTTACAATACATTTGGGTGTATATTAAAGGTCGTAAAAAAATTTGGTAAAAACTGGTGATAATTCCGCTAAATATCGTATAAAGTCATTTGCATTGAACTAATCATACTTTTTATATTTTTATCGTTAAGTTCACATAATTTTACATCTAAAACACGTCATTACAATACATATGGGTGTATATAAAAGGTCGTAAAAAAATTTTGAAAAACAGGTGATGAATCCGCTAAATATCGTCTTAAGTCATTTCTATTAAACTAATCATACTTTTTATATTTTTAACGTTAAGTTCACATTATTTTACATCTAAAAAACGTATTTACAATACATTTGGGTGAATACAAAAAATAGAAAAAAAATTTGGGAAAAAATTTGGTAAAAACTGGTGATAATTCCGCTAAATATCGTTTAAAGTCATTTGTATTAAACTAATCATACTTTTTATATTTTTAACGTTAAGTTCACATTATTTGACATCTAAAAAACGTATTTACATTACATTTGGGTGAATACAAAAAATAGAAAAAAAATTTGGGAAAAAATTTGGTAAAAACTGGTGATAATTCCGCTAAATATCGTATAAAGTCATTTGCATTGAACTAATCATACTTTTTATATTTTTAACGTTAAGTTCACATAATTTTACATCTAAAACACGTCTTTACAATACATTTGGGTGTATATTAAAGGTCGTAAAAAAATTTGGTAAAAACTGGTGATAATTCCGCTAAATATCGTATAAAGTCATTTGCATTGAACTAATCATACTTTTTATATTTTTAACGTTAAGTTCACATTATTTTACATCTAAAAAACGTATTTACAATACATTTGGGTGAATACAAAAAATAGAAAAAAAATTTGGGAAAAAATTTGGTAAAAACTGGTGATAATTCCGCTAAATATCGTTTAAAGTCATTTGTATTGACCTAATCATACTTTTTATATTTTTAACGTTAAGTTCACATAATTTTACATCTAAAACCCGTCTTTACAATACATTTGAGTGAATACAAAAAATAGAAAAAAAATTTGAGAAAAAATTTGGTAAAAAATGGTGATAATTCCGCTAAATATCGTTTAAAGTCATTTGTATTGAACTAATCATACTTTTTATATTTTTAACGTTAAGTTAACATAATTTTACATCTAAAACACGTCTTTACAATATATTTGGGTGTATATAAAAGGTCGTAAAAAAATTTTGAAAAACAGGTGATGAATCCGCTAAATATCGTCTTAAGTCATTTCTATTAAACTAATCATACTTTTTATATTTTTAACGTTAAGTTCACATTATTTTACATCTAAAAAACGTATTTACAATACATTTGGGTGTATATAAAAGGTCGTAAAAAAATTTTGAAAAACAGGTGATGAATCCGCTAAATATCGTCTTAAGTCATTTCTATTAAACTAATCATACTTTTTATATTTTTAACGTTAAGTTCACATAATTTTACATCTAAAACACGTCTTTACAATACATTTGGGTGTATATTAAAGGTCGTAAAAAAATTTTGAAAAACAGGTGATGAATCCGCTAAATATCGTCTTAAGTCATTTCTATTAAACTAATCATACTTTTTATATTTTTATCGTTAAGTTCACATAATTTTACATCTAAAACACGTCTTTACAATACATTTGGGTGTATATAAAAGGTCGTAAAAAAATTTTGAAAAACAGGTGATGAATCCGCTAAATATCGTCTTAAGTCATTTCTATTAAACTAATCATACTTTTTATATTTTTAACGTAAAGTTCACATTATTTTACATCTAAAAAACGTATTTACAATACATTTGGGTGAATACAAATAATAGAAAAAAAATTTGGGAAAAAATTTGGTAAAAAATGGTGATAATTCCGCTAAATTTCGTTTAAAGTCATTTGTATTGAACTAATCATACTTTTTATATTTTTATCGTTAAGTTCACATAATTTTACATCTAAAACACGTCTTTACAATACATTTGGGTGTATATAAAAGGTCGTAAAAAAATTTTGAAAAACAGGTGATGAATCCGCTAAATATCGTCTTAAGTCATTTCTATTAAACTTATCATACTTTTTATATTTTTAACGTTAAGTTCACATTATTTTACATCTAAAAAACGTATTTACAATACATTTGGGTGAATACAAAAAATAGAAAAAAAATTTGGGAAAAAATTTGGTAAAAACTGGTGATAATTCCGCTAAATATCGTATAAAGTCATTTGCATTGAACTAATCATACTTTTTATATTTTTAACGTTAAGTTCACATAATTTTACATCTAAAACACGTCTTTACAATACATTTGGGTGTATATTAAAGGTCGTAAAAAAATTTGGTAAAAACTGGTGATAATTCCGCTAAATATCGTATAAAGTCATTTGCATTGAACTAATCATACTTTTTATATTTTTATCGTTAAGTTCACATAATTTTACATCTAAAACACGTCATTACAATACATATGGGTGTATATAAAAGGTCGTAAAAAAATTTTGAAAAACAGGTGATGAATCCGCTAAATATCGTCTTAAGTCATTTCTATTAAACTAATCATACTTTTTATATTTTTAACGTTAAGTTCACATTATTTTACATCTAAAAAACGTATTTACAATACATTTGGGTGAATACAAAAAATAGAAAAAAAATTTGGGAAAAAATTTGGTAAAAACTGGTGATAATTCCGCTAAATATCGTTTAAAGTCATTTGTATTAAACTAATCATACTTTTTATATTTTTAACGTTAAGTTCACATTATTTGACATCTAAAAAACGTATTTACATTACATTTGGGTGAATACAAAAAATAGAAAAAAAATTTGGGAAAAAATTTGGTAAAAACTGGTGATAATTCCGCTAAATATCGTATAAAGTCATTTGCATTGAACTAATCATACTTTTTATATTTTTAACGTTAAGTTCACATAATTTTACATCTAAAACACGTCTTTACAATACATTTGGGTGTATATTAAAGGTCGTAAAAAAATTTGGTAAAAACTGGTGATAATTCCGCTAAATATCGTATAAAGTCATTTGCATTGAACTAATCATACTTTTTATATTTTTAACGTTAAGTTCACATTATTTTACATCTAAAAAACGTATTTACAATACATTTGGGTGAATACAAAAAATAGAAAAAAAATTTGGGAAAAAATTTGGTAAAAACTGGTGATAATTCCGCTAAATATCGTTTAAAGTCATTTGTATTGACCTAATCATACTTTTTATATTTTTAACGTTAAGTTCACATAATTTTACATCTAAAACCCGTCTTTACAATACATTTGAGTGAATACAAAAAATAGAAAAAAAATTTGAGAAAAAATTTGGTAAAAAATGGTGATAATTCCGCTAAATATCGTTTAAAGTCATTTGTATTGAACTAATCATACTTTTTATATTTTTAACGTTAAGTTAACATAATTTTACATCTAAAACACGTCTTTACAATATATTTGGGTGTATATAAAAGGTCGTAAAAAAATTTTGAAAAACAGGTGATGAATCCGCTAAATATCGTCTTAAGTCATTTCTATTAAACTAATCATACTTTTTATATTTTTAACGTTAAGTTCACATTATTTTACATCTAAAAAACGTATTTACAATACATTTGGGTGTATATAAAAGGTCGTAAAAAAATTTTGAAAAACAGGTGATGAATCCGCTAAATATCGTCTTAAGTCATTTCTATTAAACTAATCATACTTTTTATATTTTTAACGTTAAGTTCACATAATTTTACATCTAAAACACGTCTTTACAATACATTTGGGTGTATATTAAAGGTCGTAAAAAAATTTTGAAAAACAGGTGATGAATCCGCTAAATATCGTCTTAAGTCATTTCTATTAAACTAATCATACTTTTTATATTTTTATCGTTAAGTTCACATAATTTTACATCTAAAACACGTCTTTACAATACATTTGGGTGTATATAAAAGGTCGTAAAAAAATTTTGAAAAACAGGTGATGAATCCGCTAAATATCGTCTTAAGTCATTTCTATTAAACTAATCATACTTTTTATATTTTTAACGTAAAGTTCACATTATTTTACATCTAAAAAACGTATTTACAATACATTTGGGTGAATACAAAAAATAGAAAAAAAATTTGGGAAAAAATTTGGTAAAAACTGGTGATAATTCCGCTAAATATCGTTTAAAGTCATTTGTATTGACCTAATCATACTTTTTATATTTTTAACGTTAAGTTCACATAATTTTACATCTAAAACCCGTCTTTACAATACATTTGAGTGAATACAAAAAATAGAAAAAAAATTTGAGAAAAAATTTGGTAAAAAATGGTGATAATTCCGCTAAATATCGTTTAAAGTCATTTGTATTGAACTAATCATACTTTTTATATTTTTAACGTTAAGTTAACATAATTTTACATCTAAAACACGTCTTTACAATATATTTGGGTGTATATAAAAGGTCGTAAAAAAATTTTGAAAAACAGGTGATGAATCCGCTAAATATCGTCTTAAGTCATTTCTATTAAACTAATCATACTTTTTATATTTTTAACGTTAAGTTCACATTATTTTACATCTAAAAAACGTATTTACAATACATTTGGGTGTATATAAAAGGTCGTAAAAAAATTTTGAAAAACAGGTGATGAATCCGCTAAATATCGTCTTAAGTCATTTCTATTAAACTAATCATACTTTTTATATTTTTAACGTTAAGTTCACATAATTTTACATCTAAAACACGTCTTTACAATACATTTGGGTGTATATTAAAGGTCGTAAAAAAATTTTGAAAAACAGGTGATGAATCCGCTAAATATCGTCTTAAGTCATTTCTATTAAACTAATCATACTTTTTATATTTTTAACGTTAAGTTCACATTATTTTACATCTAAAAAACGTATTTACATTACATTTGGGTGAATACAAAAAATAGAAAAAAAATTTGGGAAAAAATTTGGTAAAAACTGGTGATAATTCCGCTAAATATCGTTTAAAGTCATTTGCATTGAACTAATCATGTTTTTTATATTTTTATCGTTAAGTTCACATAATTTTACATCTAAAACACGTCTTTACAATACATTTGGGTGGATATAAAAGGTCGTAAAAAAATTTTGAAAAACAGGTGATGAATCCGCTAAATATCGTCTTAAGTCATTTCTATTAAACTAATCATACTTTTTATATTTTTATCGTTAAGTTCACTTAATTTTACATTTAAAACACCTCTTTACAAGACATTTGGGTGGATATAAAAGGTCGTAAAAAAATTTTGAAAAACAGGTGATGAATCCGCTAAATATCGTCTTAAGTCATTTGTATTAAACTAATCATACTTTTTATATTTTTAACGTTAAGTTCACATTATTTTACATCTAAAAAACGTATTTACAATACATTTGGGTGAATACAAAAAATAGAAAAAAAATTTGAGAAAAAATTTGGTAAAAAAGGGTGATAATTCCGCTAAATATCGTTTAAAGTCATTTGTATTAAACTAATCATACTTTTTATATTTTTAACGTTAAGTTCACATTATTTTACATCTAAAAAACGTATTTACAATACATTTGGGTGAATACAAATAATAGAAAAAAAATTTGGGAAAAAATTTGGTAAAAAATGGTGATAATTCCGCTAAATATCGTTTAAAGTCATTTGTATTGAACTAATCATACATTTTATATTTTTATCGTTAAGTTCACCAAATTTTACATCTAAAACACGTCTTTACAATACATTTGGGTGTATATAAAAGGTCGTAAAAAAATTTTGAAAAACAGGTGATGAATCCGCTAAATATCGTCTTAAGTCATTTCTATTAAACTTATCATACTTTTTATATTTTTAACGTTAAGTTCACATTATTTTACATCTAAAAAACGTATTTACAATACATTTGGGTGAATACAAAAAATAGAAAAAAAATTTGGGAAAAAATTTGGTAAAAACTGGTGATAATTCCGCTAAATATCGTATAAAGTCATTTGCATTGAACTAATCATACTTTTTATATTTTTAACGTTAAGTTCACATAATTTTACATCTAAAACACGTCTTTACAATACATTTGGGTGTATATTAAAGGTCGTAAAAAAATTTGGTAAAAACTGGTGATAATTCCGCTAAATATCGTATAAAGTCATTTGCATTGAACTAATCATACTTTTTATATTTTTATCGTTAAGTTCACATAATTTTACATCTAAAACACGTCATTACAATACATATGGGTGTATATAAAAGGTCGTAAAAAAATTTTGAAAAACAGGTGATGAATCCGCTAAATATCGTCTTAAGTCATTTCTATTAAACTAATCATACTTTTTATATTTTTAACGTTAAGTTCACATTATTTTACATCTAAAAAACGTATTTACAATACATTTGGGTGAATACAAAAAATAGAAAAAAAATTTGGGAAAAAATTTGGTAAAAACTGGTGATAATTCCGCTAAATATCGTTTAAAGTCATTTGTATTAAACTAATCATACTTTTTATATTTTTAACGTTAAGTTCACATTATTTTACATCTAAAAAACGTATTTACATTACATTTGGGTGAATACAAAAAATAGAAAAAAAATTTGGGAAAAAATTTGGTAAAAACTGGTGATAATTCCGCTAAATATCGTTTAAAGTCATTTGCATTGAACTAATCATGTTTTTTATATTTTTATCGTTAAGTTCACATAATTTTACATCTAAAACACGTCTTTACAATACATTTGGGTGGATATAAAAGGTCGTAAAAAAATTTTGAAAAACAGGTGATGAATCCGCTAAATATCGTCTTAAGTCATTTCTATTAAACTAATCATACTTTTTATATTTTTATCGTTAAGTTCACTTAATTTTACATTTAAAACACCTCTTTACAAGACATTTGGGTGGATATAAAAGGTCGTAAAAAAATTTTGAAAAACAGGTGATGAATCCGCTAAATATCGTCTTAAGTCATTTGTATTAAACTAATCATACTTTTTATATTTTTAACGTTAAGTTCACATTATTTTACATCTAAAGAACGTATTTACAATACATTTGGGTGAATACAAAAAATAGAAAAAAAATTTGAGAAAAAATTTGGTAAAAAAGGGTGATAATTCCGCTAAATATCGTTTAAAGTCATTTGTATTAAACTAATCATACTTTTTATATTTTTAACGTTAAGTTCACATTATTTTACATCTAAAAAACGTATTTACAATACATTTGGGTGAATACAAATAATAGAAAAAAAATTTGGGAAAAAATTTGGTAAAAAATGGTGATAATTCCGCTAAATATCGTTTAAAGTCATTTGTATTGAACTAATCATACTTTTTATATTTTTATCGTTAAGTTCACATAATTTTACATCTAAAACACGTCTTTACAATACATTTGGGTGTATATAAAAGGTCGTAAAAAAATTTTGAAAAACAGGTGATGAATCCGCTAAATATCGTCTTAAGTCATTTCTATTAAACTTATCATACTTTTTATATTTTTAACGTTAAGTTCACATTATTTTACATCTAAAAAACGTATTTACAATACATTTGGGTGAATACAAAAAATAGAAAAAAAATTTGGGAAAAAATTTGGTAAAAACTGGTGATAATTCCGCTAAATATCGTATAAAGTCATTTGCATTGAACTAATCATACTTTTTATATTTTTAACGTTAAGTTCACATAATTTTACATCTAAAACACGTCTTTACAATACATTTGGGTGTATATTAAAGGTCGTAAAAAAATTTGGTAAAAACTGGTGATAATTCCGCTAAATATCGTATACAGTCATTTGCATTGAACTAATCATACTTTTTATATTTTTATCGTTAAGTTCACATAATTTTACATCTAAAACACGTCATTACAATACATATGGGTGTATATAAAAGGTCGTAAAAAAATTTTGAAAAACAGGTGATGAATCCGCTAAATATCGTCTAAAGTCATTTCTATTAAACTCATCATACTTTTTATATTTTTAACGTTAAGTTCACATTATTTTACATCTAAAAAACGTATTTACAATACATTTGGGTGAATACAAAAAATAGAAAAAAAATTTGGGAAAAAATTTGGTAAAAACTGGTGATAATTCCGCTAAATATCGTTTAAAGTCATTAGTATTAAACTAATCATACTTTTTATATTTTTAACGTTAATTTCACATTATTTTACATCTAAAAAACGTATTTACATTACATTTGGGTGAATACAAAAAATAGAAAAAAAATTTGAGAAAAAATTTGGTAAAAAAGGGTGATAATTCCGCTAAATATCGTTTAAAGTCATTTGTATTAAACTAATCATACTTTTTATATTTTTAACGTTAAGTTCACATTATTTTACATCTAAAAAACGTATTTACAATACATTTGGGTGAATACAAAAAATAGAAAAAAAATTTGGGAAAAAATTTGGTAAAAACTGGTGATAATTCCGCTAAATATCGTTTAAAGTCATTTGTATTAAACTAATCATACTTTTTATATTTTTAACGTTAAGTTCACATTATTTTACATCTAAAAAACGTATTTACATTACATTTGGGTGAATACAAAAAATAGAAAAAAAATTTGGGAAAAAATTTGGTAAAAACTGGTGATAATTCCGCTAAATATCGTTTAAAGTCATTTGCATTGAACTAATCATGTTTTTTATATTTTTATCGTTAAGTTCACATAATTTTACATCTAAAACACGTCTTTACAATACATTTGGGTGGATATAAAAGGTCGTAAAAAAATTTTGAAAAACAGGTGATGAATCCGCTAAATATCGTCTTAAGTCATTTCTATTAAACTAATCATACTTTTTATATTTTTATCGTTAAGTTCACTTAATTTTACATTTAAAACACCTCTTTACAAGACATTTGGGTGGATATAAAAGGTCGTAAAAAAATTTTGAAAAACAGGTGATGAATCCGCTAAATATCGTCTTAAGTCATTTGTATTAAACTAATCATACTTTTTATATTTTTAACGTTAAGTTCACATTATTTTACATCTAAAGAACGTATTTACAATACATTTGGGTGAATACAAAAAATAGAAAAAAAATTTGAGAAAAAATTTGGTAAAAAAGGGTGATAATTCCGCTAAATATCGTTTAAAGTCATTTGTATTAAACTAATCATACTTTTTATATTTTTAACGTTAAGTTCACATTATTTTACATCTAAAAAACGTATTTACAATACATTTGGGTGAATACAAATAATAGAAAAAAAATTTGGGAAAAAATTTGGTAAAAAATGGTGATAATTCCGCTAAATATCGTTTAAAGTCATTTGTATTGAACTAATCATACTTTTTATATTTTTATCGTTAAGTTCACATAATTTTACATCTAAAACACGTCTTTACAATACATTTGGGTGTATATAAAAGGTCGTAAAAAAATTTTGAAAAACAGGTGATGAATCCGCTAAATATCGTCTTAAGTCATTTCTATTAAACTTATCATACTTTTTATATTTTTAACGTTAAGTTCACATTATTTTACATCTAAAAAACGTATTTACAATACATTTGGGTGAATACAAAAAATAGAAAAAAAATTTGGGAAAAAATTTGGTAAAAACTGGTGATAATTCCGCTAAATATCGTATAAAGTCATTTGCATTGAACTAATCATACTTTTTATATTTTTAACGTTAAGTTCACATAATTTTACATCTAAAACACGTCTTTACAATACATTTGGGTGTATATTAAAGGTCGTAAAAAAATTTGGTAAAAACTGGTGATAATTCCGCTAAATATCGTATAAAGTCATTTGCATTGAACTAATCATACTTTTTATATTTTTATCGTTAAGTTCACATAATTTTACATCTAAAACACGTCATTACAATACATATGGGTGTATATAAAAGGTCGTAAAAAAATTTTGAAAAACAGGTGATGAATCCGCTAAATATCGTCTTAAGTCATTTCTATTAAACTAATCATACTTTTTATATTTTTAACGTTAAGTTCACATTATTTTACATCTAAAAAACGTATTTACAATACATTTGGGTGAATACAAAAAATAGAAAAAAAATTTGGGAAAAAATTTGGTAAAAACTGGTGATAATTCCGCTAAATATCGTTTAAAGTCATTTGTATTAAACTAATCATACTTTTTATATTTTTAACGTTAAGTTCACATTATTTTACATCTAAAAAACGTATTTACATTACATTTGGGTGAATACAAAAAATAGAAAAAAAATTTGGGAAAAAATTTGGTAAAAACTGGTGATAATTCCGCTAAATATCGTTTAAAGTCATTTGCATTGAACTAATCATGTTTTTTATATTTTTATCGTTAAGTTCACATAATTTTACATCTAAAACACGTCTTTACAATACATTTGGGTGGATATAAAAGGTCGTAAAAAAATTTTGAAAAACAGGTGATGAATCCGCTAAATATCGTCTTAAGTCATTTCTATTAAACTAATCATACTTTTTATATTTTTATCGTTAAGTTCACTTAATTTTACATCTAAAACACCTCTTTACAAGACATTTGGGTGGATATAAAAGGTCGTAAAAAAATTTTGAAAAACAGGTGATGAATCCGCTAAATATCGTCTTAAGTCATTTCTATTAAACTTATCATACTTTTTATATTTTTAACGTTAAGTTCACATTATTTTACATCTAAAAAACGTATTTACAATACATTTGGGTGAATACAAAAAATAGAAAAAAAATTTGGGAAAAAATTTGGTAAAAACTGGTGATAATTCCGCTAAATATCGTATAAAGTCATTTGCATTGAACTAATCATACTTTTTATATTTTCAACGTTAAGTTCACATAATTTTACATCTAAAACACGTCTTTACAATACATTTGGGTGTATATTAAAGGTCGTAAAAAAATTTGGTAAAAACTGGTGATAATTCCGCTAAATATCGTATAAAGTCATTTGCATTAAACTAATCATACTTTTTATATTTTTAACGTTAAGTTCACATTATTTTACATCTAAAAAACGTACTTACAATACATTTGGGTGAATACAAAAAATAGAAAAAAAATTTGAGAAAAAATTTGGTAAAAAAGGGTGATAATTCCGCTAAATATCGTTTAAAGTCATTTGTATTAAACTAATCATACTTTTTATATTTTTAACGTTAAGTTCACATTATTTTACATCTAAAAAACGTATTTACAATACATTTGGGTGAATACAAATAATAGAAAAAAAATTTGGGAAAAAATTTGGTAAAAAATGGTGATAATTCCGCTAAATATCGTTTAAAGTCATTTGTATTGAACTAATCATACTTTTTATATTTTTATCGTTAAGTTCACATAATTTTACATCTAAAACACGTCTTTACAATACATTTGGGTGTATATAAAAGGTCGTAAAAAAATTTTGAAAAACAGGTGATGAATCCGCTAAATATCGTCTTAAGTCATTTCTATTAAACTTATCATACTTTTTATATTTTTAACGTTAAGTTCACATTATTTTACATCTAAAAAACGTATTTACAATACATTTGGGTGAATACAAAAAATAGAAAAAAAATTTGGGAAAAAATTTGGTAAAAACTGGTGATAATTCCGCTAAATATCGTATAAAGTCATTTGCATTGAACTAATCATACTTTTTATATTTTTAACGTTAAGTTCACATAATTTTACATCTAAAACACGTCTTTACAATACATTTGGGTGTATATTAAAGGTCGTAAAAAAATTTGGTAAAAACTGGTGATAATTCCGCTAAATATCGTATAAAGTCATTTGCATTGAACTAATCATACTTTTTATATTTCTAACGTTAAGTTCACATTATTTTACATCTAAAAAACGTATTTACAATACATTTGGGTGAATACAAAAAATAGAAAAAAAATTTGGGAAAAAATTTGGTAAAAACTGGTGATAATTCCGCTAAATATCGTTTAAAGTCATTTGTATTGACCTAATCATACTTTTTATATTTTTAACGTTAAGTTCACATAATTTTACATCTAAAACCCGTCTTTACAATACATTTGAGTGAATACAAAAAATAGAAAAAAAATTTGAGAAAAAATTTGGTAAAAAATGGTGATAATTCCGCTAAATATCGTTTAAAGTCATTTGTATTGAACTAATCATACTTTTTATATTTTTAACGTTAAGTTAACATAATTTTACATCTAAAACACGTCTTTACAATATATTTGGGTGTATATAAAAGGTCGTAAAAAAATTTTGAAAAACAGGTGATGAATCCGCTAAATATCGTCTTAAGTCATTTCCAGGGCTCGGAAGTTGTGGCACTAAAAATGGTAATTTTTAGCTCCTTAATAAGCACTAAAAAACTCCAAAATATGCGCTATAAATAGCATGAAAAATCAAAAAATATGCATTTAACTTGAAAAAATTATAATTGTTGTTGTTTTCTTTGTGTTTGTTCTTTACATCGATTAATGCCCTTGAGATGTTTGTCAGTTTTTAAATGTTGAGACACGTTATATTTTTTATCAGAATTTACTTTTGTTTCACAAATTTTACAAAATAAAATACTCGAATCAATTTTAAAAATATCGGAACCGAATTCATCAACATAAAAACGAAGGCGATTTAATAATGTTTTTTTTTCTTTAGGCATTTTTAATTGATATTAAAATACGTATCTAGATTTACGATTTATTTCACGACGACAAGGTTCGACAACGGCGGAATCGGGAGTACTAAAATTAAAACTATAAAGGATAAAGTATATACCATACAGACATATCTGTAATCGTATTTAATTGTTTTGATAATCTATTGCAATGATACAATAAGGGAATAACACTGACGTCACGAACTATTAATACATCGGACCGTCGATGAATTGTAGAACGGTAAAAACATGAAATATTATTCGCTTTATTTCCAATAATTTGAATAACTTTTAACTAATAAATTTTGAAAAACAGGTGATGAATCCGCTAAATATCGTCTTAAGTCATTTCTATTAAACTAATCATACTTTTTATATTTTTAACGTTAAGTTCACATTATTTTACATCTAAAAAACGTATTTACAATACATTTGGGTGAATACAAAAAATAGAAAAAAAATTTGGGAAAAAATTTGGTAAAAACTGGTGATAATTCCGCTAAATATCGTTTAATGTCATTTGTATTAAACTAATCATACTTTTAATATTTTTAACGTTAAGTTCACATTATTTTACATCTAAAAAACGTATTTACAATACATTTGGGTGTATATAAAAGGTCGTAAAAAAACTTTGAAAAACAGGTGATGAATCCGCTAAATATCGTATAAAGTCATTTGCATTGAACTAATCATACTTTTTATATTTTTAACGTAAAGTTCACATTATTTTACATCTAAAAAACGTATTTACAATACATTTGGGTGAATACAAAAAATAGAAAAAAAATTTGGGAAAAAATTTGGTAAAAACTGGTGATAATTCCGCTAAATATCGTTTAATGTCATTTGTATTAAACTAATCATACTTTTTATATTTTTAACGTTAAGTTCACATTATTTTACATCTAAAAAACGTATTTACAATACATTTGGGTGAATATAAATAATAGAAAAAAAATTTGGGAAAAAATTTGGTAAAAAATGGTGATAATTCCGCTAAATATCGTTTAAAGTCATTTTTATTAAACTAATCATACTTTTTATATTTTTAACGTTAAGTTCACATTATTTTACATCTAAAAAACGTATTTACAATACATTTGGGTGAATACAAAAAATAGAAAAAAAATTTGGGAAAAAATTTGGTAAAAACTGGTGATAATTCCGCTAAATATCGTATAAAGTCATTTGCATTGAACTAATCATACTTTTTATATTTTTATCGTTAAGTTCACATAATTTTACATCTAAAACACGTCTTTACAATACATTTGGGTGTATATAAAAGGTCGTAAAAAAACTTTGAAAAACAGGTGATGAATCCGCTAAATATCGTCTTTAGTCATTTCTATTAAACTAATCATAATTTTTATATTTTTAACGTAAAGTTCACATTATTTTACATCTAAAAAACGTATTTACAATACATTTGGGTGAATACAAAAAATAGAAAAAAAATTTGGGAAAAAATTTGGTAAAAACTGGTGATAATTCCGCTAAATATCGTTTAATGTCATTTGTATTAAACTAATCATACTTTTTATATTTTTAACGTTAAGTTCACATTATTTTACATCTAAAAAACGTATTTACAATACATTTGAGTGAATACAAAAAATAAAAAAAAAATTTGAGAAAAAATTTGGTAAAAAATGGTGATAATTCCGCTAAATATCGTTTAAAGTCATTTGTATTGAACTAATCATACTTTTTATATTTTTAACGTTAAGTTAACATAATTTTACATCTAAAACACGTCTTTACAATATATTTGGGTGTATATAAAAGGTCGTAAAAAAATTTTGAAAAACAGGTGATGAATCCGCTAAATATCGTCTTAAGTCATTTCTATTAAACTAATCATACTTTTTATATTTTTAACGTTAAGTTCACATTATTTTACATCTAAAAAACGTATTTACAATACATTTGGGTGTATATAAAAGGTCGTAAAAAAATTTTGAAAAGCAGGTGATGAATCCGCTAAATATCGTCTTAAGTCATTTCTATTAAACTAATCATACTTTTTATATTTTTAACGTTAAGTTCACATAATTTTACATCTAAAACACGTCTTTACAATACATTTGGGTGTATATTAAAGGTCGTAAAAAAATTTTGAAAAACAGGTGATGAATCCGCTAAATATCGTCTTAAGTCATTTCTATTAAACTAATCATACTTTTTATATTTTTATCGTTAAGTTCACATAATTTTACATCTAAAACACGTCTTTACAATACATTTGGGTGTATATAAAAGGTCGTAAAAAAATTTTGAAAAACAGGTGATGAATCCGCTAAATATCGTCTTAAGTCATTCCTATTAAACTAATCATAATTTTTATATTTTTAACGTAAAGTTCACATTATTTTACATCTAAAAAACGTATTTACAATACATTTGGGTGAATACAAAAAATAGAAAAAAAATTTGGGAAAAAATTTGGTAAAAACTGGTGATAATTCCGCTAAATATCGTTTAATGTCATTTGTATTAAACTAATCATACTTTTTATATTTTTAACGTTAAGTTCACATTATTTTACATCTAAAAAACGTATTTACAATACATTTGGGTGAATACAAAAAATAGAAAAAAAATTTGGGAAAAAATTTGGTAAAAACTGGTGATAATTCCGCTAAATATCGTATAAAGTCATTTGCATTGAACTAATCATACTTTTTATATTTTTAACGTAAAGTTCACATTATTTTACATCTAAAAAACGTATTTACAATACATTTGGGTGAATACAAAAAATAGAAAAAAAATTTGGGAAAAAATTTGGTAAAAACTGGTGATAATTCCGCTAAATATCGTTTAATGTCATTTGTATTAAACTAATCATACTTTTTATATTTTTAACGTTAAGTTCACATTATTTTACATCTAAAAAACGTATTTAAAATACATTTGGGTGAATATAAATAATAGAAAAAAAATTTGGGAAAAAATTTGGTAAAAAATGGTGATAATTCCGCTAAATATCGTTTAAAGTCATTTGTATTAAACTAATCATACTTTTTATATTTTTAACGTTAAGTTCACATTATTTTACATCTAAAAAACGTATTTACAATACATTTGGGTGAATACAAAAAATAGAAAAAAAATTTGGGAAAAAATTTGGTAAAAACTGGTGATAATTCCGCTAAATATCGTATAAAGTCATTTGCATTGAACTAATCATACTTTTTATATTTTTAACGTTAAGTTCACATAATTTTACATCTAAAACACGTCTTTACAATACATTTGGGTGTATATTAAAGGTCGTAAAAAAATTTGGTAAAAACTGGTGATAATTCCGCTAAATATCGTATAAAGTCATTTGCATTGAACTAATCATACTTTTTATATTTTTATCGTTAAGTTCACATAATTTAACATCTAAAACACGTCATTACAATACATATGGGTGTATATAAAAGGTCGTAAAAAAATTTTGAAAAACAGGTGATGAATCCGCTAAATATCGTCTTAAGTCATTTCTATTAAACTTATCATACTTTTTATATTTTTAACGTTAAGTTCACATTATTTTACATCTAAAAAACGTATTTACATTACATTTGGGTGAATACAAAAAATAGAAAAAAAATTTGGGAAAAAATTTGGTAAAAACTGGTGATAATTCCGCTAAATATCGTTTAAAGTCATTTGCATTGAACTAATCATGTTTTTTATATTTTTATCGTTAAGTTCACATAATTTTACATTTAAAACACCTCTTTACAAGACATTTGGGTGGATATAAAAGGTCGTAAAAAAATTTTGAAAAACAGGTGATGAATCCGCTAAATATCGTCTTAAGTCATTTGTATTAAACTAATCATACTTTTTATATTTTTAACGTTAAGTTCACATTATTTTACATCTAAAAAACGTATTTACAATACATTTGGGTGAATACAAAAAATAGAAAAAAAATTTGAGAAAAAATTTGGTAAAAAAGGGTGATAATTCCGCTAAATATCGTTTAAAGTCATTTGTATTAAACTAATCATACTTTTTATATTTTTAACGTTAAGTTCACATTATTTTACATCTAAAAAACGTATTTACAATACACTTGGGTGTATATAAAAGGTCGTAAAAAAATTTTGAAAAACAGGTGATGAATCCGCTAAATATCGTCTTAAGTCATTTCTATTAAACTAATCATACTTTTTATATTTTTAACGTTAAGTTCACATAATTTTACATCTAAAACACGTCTTTACAATACATTTGGGTGTATATTAAAGGTCGTAAAAAAATTTTGAAAAACAGGTGATGAATCCGCTAAATATCGTCTTAAGTCATTTCTATTAAACTAATCATACTTTTTATATTTTTATCGTTAAGTTCACATAATTTTACATCTAAAACACGTCTTTACAATACATTTGGGTGTATATAAAAGGTCGTAAAAAAATTTTGAAAAACAGGTGATGAATCCGCTAAATATCGTCTTTAGTCATTTCTATTAAACTAATCATAATTTTTATATCTTTAACGTAAAGTTCACATTATTTTACATCTAAAAAACGTATTTACAATACATTTGGGTGAATACAAAAAATAGAAAAAAAATTTGGGAAAAAATTTGGTAAAAACTGGTGATAATTCCGCTAAATATCGTTTAATGTCATTTGTATTAAACTAATCATACTTTTTATATTTTTAACGTTAAGTTCACATTATTTTACATCTAAAAAACGTATTTACAATACATTTGGGTGAATATAAATAATAGAAAAAAAATTTGGGAAAAAATTTGGTAAAAAATGGTGATAATTCCGCTAAATATCGTTTAAAGTCATTTGTATTAAACTAATCATACTTTTTATATTTTTAACGTTAAGTTCACATTATTTTACATCTAAAAAACGTATTTACAATACATTTGGGTGAATACAAATAATAGAAAAAAAATTTGGGAAAAAATTTGGTAAAAAATGGTGATAATTCCGCTAAATATCGTTTAAAGTCATTTGTATTGAACTAATCATACTTTTTATATTTTTATCGTTAAGTTCACATAATTTTACATCTAAAACACGTCTTTACAATACATTTGGGTGTATATAAAAGGTCGTAAAAAAATTTTGAAAAACAGGTGATGAATCCGCTAAATATCGTCTTAAGTCATTTCTATTAAACTTATCATACTTTTTATATTTTTAACGTTAAGTTCACATTATTTTACATCTAAAAAACGTATTTACAATACATTTGGGTGAATACAAAAAATAGAAAAAAAATTTGGGAAAAAATTTGGTAAAAACTGGTGATAATTCCGCTAAATATCGTATAAAGTCATTTGCATTGAACTAATCATACTTTTTATATTTTTAACGTTAAGTTCACATAATTTTACATCTAAAACACTTCTTTACAATACATTTGGGTGTATATTAAAGGTCGTAAAAAAATTTGGTAAAAACTGGTGATAATTCCGCTAAATATCGTATAAAGTCATTTGCATTGAACTAATCATACTTTTTATATTTTTATCGTTAAGTTCACATAATTTTACATCTAAAACACGTCATTACAATACATATGGGTGTATATAAAAGGTCGTAAAAAAATTTTGAAAAACAGGTGATGAATCCGCTAAATATCGTCTTAAGTCATTTCTATTAAACTAATCATACTTTTTATATTTTTATCGTTAAGTTCACATAATTTTACATCTAAAACACGTCTTTACAATACATTTGGGTGTATATTAAAGGTCGTAAAAAAATTTGGGAAAAAATTTGGTAAAAACTGGTGATAATTCCGCTAAATATCGTTTAAAGTCATTTGTATTGACCTAATCATACTTTTTATATTTTTAACGTTAAGTTCACATAATTTTACATCTAAAACCCGTCTTTACAATACATTTGAGTGAATACAAAAAATAGAAAAAAAATTTGAGAAAAAATTTGGTAAAAAATGGTGATAATTCCGCTAAATATCGTTTAAAGTCATTTGTATTGAACTAATCATACTTTTTATATTTTTAACGTTAAGTTAACATAATTTTACATCTAAAACACGTCTTTACAATATATTTGGGTGTATATAAAAGGTCGTAAAAAAATTTTGAAAAACAGGTGATGAATCCGCTAAATATCGTCTTAAGTCATTTCTATTAAACTAATCATACTTTTTATATTTTTAACGTTAAGTTCACATTATTTTACATCTAAAAAACGTATTTACAATAAATTTGGGTGTATATAAAAGGTCGTAAAAAAATTTTGAAAAACAGGTGATGAATCCGCTAAATATCGTCTTAAGTCATTTCTATTAAACTAATCATACTTTTTATATTTTTAACGTTATGTTCACATAATTTTACATCTAAAACACGTCTTTACAATACATTTGGGTGTATATTAAAGGTCGTAAAAAAATTTTGAAAAACAGGTGATGAATCCGCTAAATATCGTCTTAAGTCATTTCTATTAAACTAATCATACTTTTTATATTTTTATCGTTAAGTTCACATAATTTTACATCTAAAACACGTCTTTACAATACATTTGGGTGTATATAAAAGGTCGTAAAAAAATTTTGAAAAACAGGTGATGAATCCGCTAAATATCGTCTTAAGTCATTTCTATTAAACTAATCATACTTTTTATATTTTTAACGTAAAGTTCACATTATTTTACATCTAAAAAACGTATTTACAATACATTTGGGTGAATACAAAAAATAGAAAAAAAATTTGGGAAAAAATTTGGTAAAAACTGGTGATAATTCCGCTAAATATCGTTTAATGTCATTTGTATTAAACTAATCATACTTTTTATATTTTTAACGTTAAGTTCACATTATTTTACATCTAAAAAACGTATTTACAATACATTTGGGTGAATATAAATAATAGAAAAAAAATTTGGTAAAAACTGGTGATAATTCCGCTAAATATCGTTTAAAGTCATTTGTATTGACCTAATCATACTTTTTATATTTTTAACGTTAAGTTCACATAATTATACATCTAAAACCCGTCTTTACAATACATTTGAGTGAATACAAAAAATAGAAAAAAAATTTGAGAAAAAATTTGGTAAAAAATGGTGATAATTCCGCTAAATATCGTTTAAAGTCATTTGTATTGAACTAATCATACTTTTTATATTTTTAACGTTAAGTTAACATAATTTTACATCTAAAACACGTCTTTACAATATATTTGGGTGTATATAAAAGGTCGTAAAAAAATTTGAAAAACAGGTGATGAATCCGCTAAATATCGTCTTAAGTCATTTCTATTAAACTAATCATACTTTTTATATTTTTAACGTTAAGTTCACATTATTTTACATCTAAAAAACGTATTTACAATACATTTGGGTGTATATAAAAGGTCGTAAAAAAATTTTGAAAAACAGGTGATGAATCCGCTAAATATCGTCTTAAGTCATTTCTATTAAACTAATCATAATTTTTATATTTTTAACGTAAAGTTCACATTATTTTACATGTAAAAAACGTATTTACAATACATTTGGGTGAATACAAAAAATAGAAAAAAAATTTGGGAAAAAATTTGGTAAAAACTGGTGATAATTCCGCTAAATATCGTTTAATGTCATTTGTATTAAACTAATCATACTTTTTATATTTTTAACGTTAAGTTCACATTATTTTACATCTAAAAAACGTATTTACAATACATTTGGGTGAATATAAATAATAGAAAAAAAATTTGGGAAAAAATTTGGTAAAAAATGGTGATAATTCCGCTAAATATCGTTTAAAGTCATTTGTATTGAACTAATCATACTTTTTATATTTTTATCGTTAAGGTCACATAATTTTACATCTAAAACACGTCTTTACAATACATTTGGGTGTATATAAAAGGTCGTAAAAAAATTTTGAAAAACAGGTGATGAATCCGCTAAATATCGTCTTAAGTCATTTCTTTTAAACTAATCATACTTTTTATATTTTTAACGTTAAGTTCACATTATTTTACATCTAAAAAACGTATTTACATTACATTTGGGTGAATACAAAAAATAGAAAAAAAATTTGGGAAAAAATTTGGTAAAAACTGGTGATAATTCCGCTAAATATCGTTTAAAGTCATTTGCATTGAACTAATCATGTTTTTTATATTTTTATCGTTAAGTTCACATAATTTTACATCTAAAACACGTCTTTACAATACATTTGGGTGGATATAAAAGGTCGTAAAAAAATTTTGAAAAACAGGTGATGAATCCGCTAAATATCGTCTTAAGTCATTTCTATTAAACTAATCATACTTTTTATATTTTTAACGTTAAGTTCACATTATTTTACATCTAAAAAACGTATTTACATTACATTTGGGTGAATACAAAAAATAGAAAAAAAATTTGGCAAAAAATTTGGTAAAAACTGGTGATAATTCCGCTAAATATCGTTTAAAGTCATTTGTATTGACCTAATCATACTTTTTATATTTTTAACGTTAAGTTCACATAATTTTACATCTAAAACCCGTCTTTACAATACATTTGAGTGAATACAAAAAATAGAAAAAAAATTTGAGAAAAAATTTGGTAAAAAATGGTGATAATTCCGCTAAATATCGTTTAAAGTCATTTGTATTGAACTAATCATACTTTTTATATTTTTAACGTTAAGTTCACATTATTTTACATCTAAAAAACGTATTTACAATACATTTGGGTGTATATAAAAGGTCGTAAAAAAATTTTGAAAAACAGGTGATGAATCCGCTAAATATCGTCTTAAGTCATTTCTATTAAACTAATCATACTTTTTATATTTTTATCGTTAAGTTCACATAATTTTACATCTAAAACACGTCTTTACAATACATTTGGGTGTATATAAAAGGTCGTAAAAAAATTTTGAAAAACAGGTGATGAATCCGCTAAATATCGTCTTAAGTCATTTCTATTAAACTTATCATACTTTTTATATTTTTAACGTTAAGTTCACATTATTTTACATCTAAAAAACGTATTTACAATACATTTGGGTGAATACAAAAAATAGAAAAAAAATTTGGGAAAAAATTTGGTAAAAACTGGTGATAATTCCGCTAAATATCGTATAAAGTCATTTGCATTGAACTAATCATACTTTTTATATTTTTAACGTTAAGTTCACATAATTTTACATCTAAAACACGTCTTTACAATACATTTGGGTGTATATTAAAGGTCGTAAAAAAATTTGGTAAAAACTGGTGATAATTCCGCTAAATATCGTATACAGTCATTTGCATTGAACTAATCATACTTTTTATATTTTTATCGTTAAGTTCACATAATTTTACATCTAAAACACGTCATTACAATACATATGGGTGTATATAAAAGGTCGTAAAAAAATTTTGAAAAACAGGTGATGAATCCGCTAAATATCGTCTAAAGTCATTTCTATTAAACTCATCATACTTTTTATATTTTTAACGTTAAGTTCACATTATTTTACATCTAAAAAACGTATTTACAATACATTTGGGTGAATACAAAAAATAGAAAAAAAATTTGGGAAAAAATTTGGTAAAAACTGGTGATAATTCCGCTAAATATCGTTTAAAGTCATTTGTATTAAACTAATCATACTTTTTATATTTTTAACGTTAATTTCACATTATTTTACATCTAAAAAACGTATTTACATTACATTTGGGTGAATACAAAAAATAGAAAAAAGATTTGGGAAAAAATTTGGTAAAAACTGGTGATAATTCCGCTAAATATCGTTTAAAGTCATTTGCATTGAACTAATCATGTTTTTTATATTTTTATCGTTAAGTTCACATAATTTTACATCTAAAACACGTCTTTACAATACATTTGGGTGGATATAGAAGGTCGTAAAAAAATTTTGAAAAACAGGTGATGAATCCGCTAAATATCGTCTTAAGTCATTTCTATTAAACTAATCATACTTTTTATATTTTTAACGTTAAGTTCACATTATTTTACATCTAAAAAACGTATTTACAATACATTTGGGTGTATATAAAAGGTCGTAAAAAAATTTTGAAAAACAGGTGATGAATCCGCTAAATATCGTCTTAAGTCATTTCTATTAAACTAATCATACTTTTTATATTTTTAACGTTAAGTTCACATAATTTTACATCTAAAACACGTCTTTACAATACATTTGGGTGTATATTAAAGGTCGTAAAAAAATTTTGAAAAACAGGTGATGAATCCGCTAAATATCGTCTTAAGTCATTTCTATTAAACTAATCATACTTTTTATATTTTTATCGTTAAGTTCACATAATTTTACATCTAAAACACGTCTTTACAATACATTTGGGTGTATATAAAAGGTCGTAAAAAAATTTTGAAAAACAGGTGATGAATCCGCTAAATATCGTCTTAAGTCATTTCTATTAAACTAATCATAATTTTTATATTTTTAACGTAAAGTTCACATTATTTTACATGTAAAAAACGTATTTACAATACATTTGGGTGAATACAAAAAATAGAAAAAAAATTTGGGAAAAAATTTGGTAAAAACTGGTGATAATTCCGCTAAATATCGTTTAATGTCATTTGTATTAAACTAATCATACTTTTTATATTTTTAACGTTAAGTTCACATTATTTTACATCTAAAAAACGTATTTACAATACATTTGGGTGAATATAAATAATAGAAAAAAAATTTGGGAAAAAATTTGGTAAAAAATGGTGATAATTCCGCTAAATATCGTTTAAAGTCATTTGTATTGAACTAATCATACTTTTTATATTTTTATCGTTAAGTTCACATAATTTTACATCTAAAACACGTCTTTACAATACATTTGGGTGTATATAAAAGGTCGTAAAAAAATTTTGAAAAACAGGTGATGAATCCGCTAAATATCGTCTAAAGTCATTTCTTTTAAACTAATCATACTTTTTATATTTTTAACGTTAAGTTCACATTATTTTACATCTAAAAAACGTATTTACATTACATTTGGGTGAATACAAAAAATAGAAAAAAAATTTGGGAAAAAATTTGGTAAAAACTGGTGATAATTCCGCTAAATATCGTTTAAAGTCATTTGCATTGAACTAATCATGTTTTTTATATTTTTATCGTTAAGTTCACATAATTTTACATCTAAAACACGTCTTTACAATACATTTGGGTGGATATAAAAGGTCGTAAAAAAATTTTGAAAAACAGGTGATGAATCCGCTAAATATCGTCTTAAGTCATTTCTATTAAACTAATCATACTTTTTATATTTTTAACGTTAAGTTCACATTATTTTACATCTAAAAAACGTATTTACAATACATTTGGGTGAATACAAAAAATAGAAAAAAAATTTGGGAAAAAATTTGGTAAAAACTGGTGATAATTCCGCTAAATATCGTTTAAAGTCATTTGTATTAAACTAATCATACTTTTTATATTTTTAACGTTAAGTTCACATTATTTTACATCTAAAAAACGTATTTACATTACATTTGGGTGAATACAAAAAATAGAAAAAAAATTTGGGAAAAAATTTGGTAAAAACTGGTGATAATTCCGCTAAATATCGTTTAAAGTCATTTGCATTGAACTAATCATGTTTTTTATATTTTTATCGTTAAGTTCACATAATTTTACATCTAAAACACGTCTTTACAATACATTTGGGTGGATATAAAAGGTCGTAAAAAAATTTTGAAAAACAGGTGATGAATCCGCTAAATATCATCTTAAGTCATTTATATTAAACTTATCATACTTTTTATATTTTTATCGTTAAGTTCACATAATTTAACATCTAAAACACGTCATTACAATACATATGGGTGTATATAAAAGGTCGTAAAAAAATTTTGAAAAACAGGTGATGAATCCGCTAAATATCGTCTTAAGTCATTTCTATTAAACTTATCATACTTTTTATATTTTTAACGTTAAGTTCACATTATTTTACATCTAAAAAACGTATTTACATTACATTTGGGTGAATACAAAAAATAGAAAAAAAATTTGGGAAAAAATTTGGTAAAAACTGGTGATAATTCCGCTAAATATCGTTTAAAGTCATTTGCATTGAACTAATCATGTTTTTTATATTTTTATCGTTAAGTTCACATAATTTTACATTTAAAACACCTCTTTACAAGACATTTGGGTGGATATAAAAGGTCGTAAAAAAATTTTGAAAAACAGGTGATGAATCCGCTAAATATCGTCTTAAGTCATTTGTATTAAACTAATCATACTTTTTATATTTTTAACGTTAAGTTCACATTATTTTACATCTAAAAAACGTATTTACAATACATTTGGGTGAATACAAAAAATAGAAAAAAAATTTGAGAAAAAATTTGGTAAAAAAGGGTGATAATTCCGCTAAATATCGTTTAAAGTCATTTGTATTAAACTAATCATACTTTTTATATTTTTAACGTTAAGTTCACATTATTTTACATCTAAAAAACGTATTTACAATACACTTGGGTGTATATAAAAGGTCGTAAAAAAATTTTGAAAAACAGGTGATGAATCCGCTAAATATCGTCTTAAGTCATTTCTATTAAACTAATCATACTTTTTATATTTTTAACGTTAAGTTCACATAATTTTACATCTAAAACACGTCTTTACAATACATTTGGGTGTATATTAAAGGTCGTAAAAAAATTTTGAAAAACAGGTGATGAATCCGCTAAATATCGTCTTAAGTCATTTCTATTAAACTAATCATACTTTTTATATTTTTATCGTTAAGTTCACATAATTTTACATCTAAAACACGTCTTTACAATACATTTGGGTGTATATAAAAGGTCGTAAAAAAATTTTGAAAAACAGGTGATGAATCCGCTAAATATCGTCTTTAGTCATTTCTATTAAACTAATCATAATTTTTATATTTTTAACGTAAAGTTCACATTATTTTACATCTAAAAAACGTATTTACAATACATTTGGGTGAATACAAAAAATAGAAAAAAAATTTGGGAAAAAATTTGGTAAAAACTGGTGATAATTCCGCTAAATATCGTTTAATGTCATTTGTATTAAACTAATCATACTTTTTATATTTTTAACGTTAAGTTCACATTATTTTACATCTAAAAAACGTATTTACAATACATTTGGGTGAATATAAATAATAGAAAAAAAATTTGGGAAAAAATTTGGTAAAAAATGGTGATAATTCCGCTAAATATCGTTTAAAGTCATTTGTATTAAACTAATCATACTTTTTATATTTTTAACGTTAAGTTCACATTATTTTACATCTAAAAAACGTATTTACAATACATTTGGGTGAATACAAATAATAGAAAAAAAATTTGGGAAAAAATTTGGTAAAAAATGGTGATAATTCCGCTAAATATCGTTTAAAGTCATTTGTATTGAACTAATCATACTTTTTATATTTTTATCGTTAAGTTCACATAATTTTACATCTAAAACACGTCTTTACAATACATTTGGGTGTATATAAAAGGTCGTAAAAAAATTTTGAAAAACAGGTGATGAATCCGCTAAATATCGTCTTAAGTCATTTCTATTAAACTTATCATACTTTTTATATTTTTAACGTTAAGTTCACATTATTTTACATCTAAAAAACGTATTTACAATACATTTGGGTGAATACAAAAAATAGAAAAAAAATTTGGGAAAAAATTTGGTAAAAACTGGTGATAATTCCGCTAAATATCGTATAAAGTCATTTGCATTGAACTAATCATACTTTTTATATTTTTAACGTTAAGTTCACATAATTTTACATCTAAAACACGTCTTTACAATACATTTGGGTGTATATTAAAGGTCGTAAAAAAATTTGGTAAAAACTGGTGATAATTCCGCTAAATATCGTTTAAAGTCATTTGTATTGACCTAATCATACTTTTTATATTTTTAACGTTAAGTTCACATAATTTTACATCTAAAACCCGTCTTTACAATACATTTGAGTGAATACAAAAAATAGAAAAAAAATTTGAGAAAAAATTTGGTAAAAAATGGTGATAATTCCGCTAAATATCGTTTAAAGTCATTTGTATTGAACTAATCATACTTTTTATATTTTTAACGTTAAGTTAACATAATTTTACATCTAAAACACGTCTTTACAATATATTTGGGTGTATATAAAAGGTCGTAAAAAAATTTTGAAAAACAGGTGATGAATCCGCTAAATATCGTCTTAAGTCATTTCTATTAAACTAATCATACTTTTTATATTTTTAACGTTAAGTTCACATTATTTTACATCTAAAAAACGTATTTACAATAAATTTGGGTGTATATAAAAGGTCGTAAAAAAATTTTGAAAAACAGGTGATGAATCCGCTAAATATCGTCTTAAGTCATTTCTATTAAACTAATCATACTTTTTATATTTTTAACGTTAAGTTCACATAATTTTACATCTAAAACACGTCTTTACAATACATTTGGGTGTATATTAAAGGTCGTAAAAAAATTTTGAAAAACAGGTGATGAATCCGCTAAATATCGTCTTAAGTCATTTCTATTAAACTAATCATACTTTTTATATTTTTATCGTTAAGTTCACATAATTTTACATCTAAAACACGTCTTTACAATACATTTGGGTGTATATAAAAGGTCGTAAAAAAATTTTGAAAAACAGGTGATGAATCCGCTAAATATCGTCTTAAGTCATTTCTATTAAACTAATCATACTTTTTATATTTTTAACGTAAAGTTCACATTATTTTACATCTAAAAAACGTATTTACAATACATTTGGGTGAATACAAAAAATAGAAAAAAAATTTGGGAAAAAATTTGGTAAAAACTGGTGATAATTCCGCTAAATATCGTTTAATGTCATTTGTATTAAACTAATCATACTTTTTATATTTTTAACGTTAAGTTCACATTATTTTACATCTAAAAAACGTATTTACAATACATTTGGGTGAATATAAATAATAGAAAAAAAATTTGGGAAAAAATTTGGTAAAAACTGGTGATAATTCCGCTAAATATCGTTTAAAGTCATTTGTATTGACCTAATCATACTTTTTATATTTTTAACGTTAAGTTCACATAATTATACATCTAAAACCCGTCTTTACAATACATTTGAGTGAATACAAAAAATAGAAAAAAAATTTGAGAAAAAATTTGGTAAAAAATGGTGATAATTCCGCTAAATATCGTTTAAAGTCATTTGTATTGAACTAATCATACTTTTTATATTTTTAACGTTAAGTTAACATAATTTTACATCTAAAACACGTCTTTACAATATATTTGGGTGTATATAAAAGGTCGTAAAAAAATTTTGAAAAACAGGTGATGAATCCGCTAAATATCGTCTTAAGTCATTTCTATTAAACTAATCATACTTTTTATATTTTTAACGTTAAGTTCACATTATTTTACATCTAAAAAACGTATTTACAATACATTTGGGTGTATATAAAAGGTCGTAAAAAAATTTTGAAAAACAGGTGATGAATCCGCTAAATATCGTCTTAAGTCATTTCTATTAAACTAATCATACTTTTTATATTTTTAACGTTAAGTTCACATAATTTTACATCTAAAACACGTCTTTACAATACATTTGGGTGTATATAAAAGGTCGTAAAAAAATTTTGAAAAACAGGTGATGAATCCGCTAAATATCGTCTTAAGTCATTTCTATTAAACTAATCATAATTTTTATATTTTTAACGTAAAGTTCACATTATTTTACATGTAAAAAACGTATTTACAATACATTTGGGTGAATACAAAAAATAGAAAAAAAATTTGGGAAAAAATTTGGTAAAAACTGGTGATAATTCCGCTAAATATCGTTTAATGTCATTTGTATTAAACTAATCATACTTTTTATATTTTTAACGTTAAGTTCACATTATTTTACATCTAAAAAACGTATTTACAATACATTTGGGTGAATATAAATAATAGAAAAAAAATTTGGGAAAAAATTTGGTAAAAAATGGTGATAATTCCGCTAAATATCGTTTAAAGTCATTTGTATTGAACTAATCATACTTTTTATATTTTTATCGTTAAGTTCACATAATTTTACATCTAAAACACGTCTTTACAATACATTTGGGTGTATATAAAAGGTCGTAAAAAAATTTTGAAAAACAGGTGATGAATCCGCTAAATATCGTCTTAAGTCATTTCTATTAAACTTATCATACTTTTTATATTTTTAACGTTAAGTTCACATTATTTTACATCTAAAAAACGTATTTACAATACATTTGGGTGAATACAAAAAATAGAAAAAAAATTTGGGAAAAAATTTGGTAAAAACTGGTGATAATTCCGCTAAATATCGTATAAAGTCATTTGCATTGAACTAATCATACTTTTTATATTTTTAACGTTAAGTTCACATAATTTTACATCTAAAACACGTCTTTACAATACATTTGGGTGTATATTAAAGGTCGTAAAAAAATTTGGTAAAAACTGGTGATAATTCCGCTAAATATCGTATACAGTCATTTGCATTGAACTAATCATACTTTTTATATTTTTATCGTTAAGTTCACATAATTTTACATCTAAAACACGTCATTACAATACATATGGGTGTATATAAAAGGTCGTAAAAAAATTTTGAAAAACAGGTGATGAATCCGCTAAATATCGTCTAAAGTCATTTCTATTAAACTCATCATACTTTTTATATTTTTAACGTTAAGTTCACATTATTTTACATCTAAAAAACGTATTTACAATACATTTGGGTGAATACAAAAAATAGAAAAAAAATTTGGGAAAAAATTTGGTAAAAACTGGTGATAATTCCGCTAAATATCGTATAAAGTCATTTGCATTGAACTAATCATACTTTTTATATTTTTAACGTTAAGTTCACATAATTTTACATCTAAAACACGTCTTTACAATACATTTGGGTGTATATTAAAGGTCGTAAAAAAATTTGGTAAAAACTGGTGATAATTCCGCTAAATATCGTATAAAGTCATTTGCATTGAACTAATCATACTTTTTATATTTTTATCGTTAAGTTCACATAATTTTACATCTAAAACACGTCATTACAATACATATGGGTGTATATAAAAGGTCGTAAAAAAATTTTGAAAAACAGGTGATGAATCCGCTAAATATCGTCTAAAGTCATTTCTATTAAACTCATCATACTTTTTATATTTTTAACGTTAAGTTCACATTATTTTACATGTAAAAAACGTATTTACAATACATTTGGGTGAATACAAAAAATAGAAAAAAAATTTGGGAAAAAATTTGGTAAAAACTGGTGATAATTCCGCTAAATATCGTTTAATGTCATTTGTATTAAACTAATCATACTTTTTATATTTTTTACGTTAAGTTCACATTATTTTACATCTAAAAAACGTATTTACAATACATTTGGGTGAATATAAATAATAGAAAAAAAATTTGGGAAAAAATTTGGTAAAAAATGGTGATAATTCCGCTAAATATCGTTTAAAGTCATTTGTATTGAACTAATCATACTTTTTATATTTTTATCGTTAAGTTCACATAATTTTACATCTAAAACACGTCTTTACAATACATTTGGGTGTATATAAAAGGTCGTAAAAAAATTTTGAAAAACAGGTGATGAATCCGCTAAATATCGTCTTAAGTCATTTCTTTTAAACTAATCATACTTTTTATATTTTTAACGTTAAGTTCACATTATTTTACATCTAAAAAACGTATTTACATTACATTTGGGTGAATACAAAAAATAGAAAAAAAATTTGGGAAAAAATTTGGTAAAAACTGGTGATAATTCCGCTAAATATCGTTTAAAGTCATTTGCATTGAACTAATCATGTTTTTTATATTTTTATCGTTAAGTTCACATAATTTTACATCTAAAACACGTCTTTACAATACATTTGGGTGGATATAAAAGGTCGTAAAAAAATTTTGAAAAACAGGTGATGAATCCGCTAAATATCGTCTTAAGTCATTTCTATTAAACTAATCATACTTTTTATATTTTTAACGTTAAGTTCACATTATTTTACATCTAAAAAACGTATTTACAATACATTTGGGTGAATACAAAAAATAGAAAAAAAATTTGGGAAAAAATTTGGTAAAAACTGGTGATAATTCCGCTAAATATCGTTTAAAGTCATTTGTATTAAACTAATCATAGTTTTTATATTTTTAACGTTAAGTTCACATTATTTTACATCTAAAAAACGTATTTACATTACATTTGGGTGAATACAAAAAATAGAAAAAAAATTTGGGAAAAAATTTGGTAAAAACTGGTGATAATTCCGCTAAATATCGTTTAAAGTCATTTGCATTGAACTAATCATGTTTTTTATATTTTTATCGTTAAGTTCACATAATTTTACATCTAAAACACGTCTTTACAATACATTTGGGTGGATATAAAAGGTCGTAAAAAAATTTTGAAAAACAGGTGATGAATCCGCTAAATATCATCTTAAGTCATTTATATTAAACTTATCATACTTTTTATATTTTTATCGTTAAGTTCACATAATTTAACATCTAAAACACGTCATTACAATACATATGGGTGTATATAAAAGGTCGTAAAAAAATTTTGAAAAACAGGTGATGAATCCGCTAAATATCGTCTTAAGTCATTTCTATTAAACTTATCATACTTTTTATATTTTTAACGTTAAGTTCACATTATTTTACATCTAAAAAACGTATTTACATTACATTTGGGTGAATACAAAAAATAGAAAAAAAATTTGGGAAAAAATTTGGTAAAAACAGGTGATAATTCCGCTAAATATCGTTTAAAGTCATTTGCATTGAACTAATCATGTTTTTTATATTTTTATCGTTAAGTTCACATAATTTTACATTTAAAACACCTCTTTACAAGACATTTGGGTGGATATAAAAGGTCGTAAAAAAATTTTGAAAAACAGGTGATGAATCCGCTAAATATCGTCTTAAGTCATTTGTATTAAACTAATCATACTTTTTATATTTTTAACGTTAAGTTCACATTATTTTACATCTAAAAAACGTATTTACATTACATTTGGGTGAATACAAAAAATAGAAAAAAAATTTGGGAAAAAATTTGGTAAAAACTTGTGATAATTCCGCTAAATATCGTTTAAAGTCATTTGCATTGAACTAATCATACTTTTTATATTTTTAACGTTAAGTTCACATTATTTTACATCTAAAAAACGTATTTACAATAAATTTGGGTGTATATAAAAGGTCGTAAAAAAATTTTGAAAAACAGGTGATGAATCCGCTAAATATCGTCTTAAGTCATTTCTATTAAACTAATCATACTTTTTATATTTTTAACGTTAAGTTCACATAATTTTACATCTAAAACACGTCTTTACAATACATTTGGGTGTATATTAAAGGTCGTAAAAAAATTTTGAAAAACAGGTGATGAATCCGCTAAATATCGTCTTAAGTCATTTCTATTAAACTAATCATACTTTTTATATTTTTATCGTTAAGTTCACATAATTTTACATCTAAAACACGTCTTTACAATACATTTGGGTGTATATAAAAGGTCGTAAAAAAATTTTGAAAAACAGGTGATGAATCCGCTAAATATCGTCTTAAGTCATTTCTATTAAACTAATCATACTTTTTATATTTTTAACGTAAAGTTCACATTATTTTACATCTAAAAAACGTATTTACAATACATTTGGGTGAATACAAAAAATAGAAAAAAAATTTGGGAAAAAATTTGGTAAAAACTGGTGATAATTCCGCTAAATATCGTTTAATGTCATTTGTATTAAACTAATCATACTTTTTATATTTTTAACGTTAAGTTCACATTATTTTACATCTAAAAAACGTATTTACAATACATTTGGGTGAATATAAATAATAGAAAAAAAATTTGGGAAAAAATTTGGTAAAAACTGGTGATAATTCCGCTAAATATCGTTTAAAGTCATTTGTATTGACCTAATCATACTTTTTATATTTTTAACGTTAAGTTCACATAATTATACATCTAAAACCCGTCTTTACAATACATTTGGGTGTATATAAAAGGTCGTAAAAAAATTTTGAAAAACAGGTGATGAATCCGCTAAATATCGTCTTAAGTCATTTCTTTTAAACTAATCATACTTTTTATATTTTTAACGTTAAGTTCACATTATTTTACATCTAAAAAACGTATTTACATTACATTTGGGTGAATACAAAAAATAGAAAAAAAATTTGGGAAAAAATTTGGTAAAAACTGGTGATAATTCCGCTAAATATCGTTTAAAGTCATTTGCATTGAACTAATCATGTTTTTTATATTTTTATCGTTAAGTTCACATAATTTTACATCTAAAACACGTCTTTACAATACATTTGGGTGGATATAAAAGGTCGTAAAAAAATTTTGAAAAACAGGTGATGAATCCGCTAAATATCGTCTTAAGTCATTTCTATTAAACTAATCATACTTTTTATATTTTTAACGTTAAGTTCACATAATTTTACATCTAAAACACGTCTTTACAATACATTTGGGTGTATATTAAAGGTCGTAAAAAAATTTTGAAAAACAGGTGATGAATCCGCTAAATATCGTCTTAAGTCATTTCTATTAAACTAATCATACTTTTTATATTTTTATCGTTAAGTTCACATAATTTTACATCTAAAACACGTCTTTACAATACATTTGGGTGTATATAAAAGGTCGTAAAAAAATTTTGAAAAACAGGTGATGAATCCGCTAAATATCGTCTTAAGTCATTTCTATTAAACTAATCATAATTTTTATATTTTTAACGTAAAGTTCACATAATTTTACATCTAAAACCCGTCTTTACAATACATTTGAGTGAATACAAAAAATAGAAAAAAAATTTGAGAAAAAATTTGGTAAAAAATGGTGATAATTCCGCTAAATATCGTTTAAAGTCATTTGTATTGAACTAATCATACTTTTTATATTTTTAACGTTAAGTTCACATTATTTTACATCTAAAAAACGTATTTACAATACATTTGGGTGTATATAAAAGGTCGTAAAAAAATTTTGAAAAACAGGTGATGAATCCGCTAAATATCGTCTTAAGTCATTTCTATTAAACTAATCATACTTTTTATATTTTTATCGTTAAGTTCACATAATTTTACATCTAAAACACGTCTTTACAATACATTTGGGTGTATATAAAAGGTCGTAAAAAAATTTTGAAAAACAGGTGATGAATCCGCTAAATATCGTCTTAAGTCATTTCTATTAAACTTATCATACTTTTTATATTTTTAACGTTAAGTTCACATTATTTTACATCTAAAAAACGTATTTACAATACATTTGGGTGAATACAAAAAATAGAAAAAAAATTTGGGAAAAAATTTGGTAAAAACTGGTGATAATTCCGCTAAATATCGTATAAAGTCATTTGCATTGAACTAATCATACTTTTTATATTTTTAACGTTAAGTTCACATAATTTTACATCTAAAACACGTCTTTACAATACATTTGGGTGTATATTAAAGGTCGTAAAAAAATTTGGTAAAAACTGGTGATAATTCCGCTAAATATCGTATAAAGTCATTTGCATTGAACTAATCATACTTTTTATATTTTTATCGTTAAGTTCACATAATTTTACATCTAAAACACGTCATTACAATACATATGGGTGTATATAAAAGGTCGTAAAAAAATTTTGAAAAACAGGTGATGAATCCGCTAAATATCGTCTAAAGTCATTTCTATTAAACTCATCATACTTTTTATATTTTTAACGTTAAGTTCACATTATTTTACATGTAAAAAACGTATTTACAATACATTTGGGTGAATACAAAAAATAGAAAAAAAATTTGGGAAAAAATTTGGTAAAAACTGGTGATAATTCCGCTAAATATCGTTTAATGTCATTTGTATTAAACTAATCATACTTTTTATATTTTTAACGTTAAGTTCACATTATTTTACATCTAAAAAACGTATTTACAATACATTTGGGTGAATATAAATAATAGAAAAAAAATTTGGGAAAAAATTTGGTAAAAAATGGTGATAATTCCGCTAAATATCGTTTAAAGTCATTTGTATTGAACTAATCATACTTTTTATATTTTTATCGTTAAGTTCACATAATTTTACATCTAAAACACGTCTTTACAATACATTTGGGTGTATATAAAAGGTCGTAAAAAAATTTTGAAAAACAGGTGATGAATCCGCTAAATATCGTCTTAAGTCATTTCTTTTAAACTAATCATACTTTTTATATTTTTAACGTTAAGTTCACATTATTTTACATCTAAAAAACGTATTTACATTACATTTGGGTGAATACAAAAAATAGAAAAAAAATTTGGGAAAAAATTTGGTAAAAACTGGTGATAATTCCGCTAAATATCGTTTAAAGTCATTTGCATTGAACTAATCATGTTTTTTATATTTTTATCGTTAAGTTCACATAATTTTACATCTAAAACACGTCTTTACAATACATTTGGGTGGATATAAAAGGTCGTAAAAAAATTTTGAAAAACAGGTGATGAATCCGCTAAATATCATCTTAAGTCATTTATATTAAACTTATCATACTTTTTATATTTTTAACGTTAAGTTCACATTATTTTACATCTAAAAAACGTATTTACAATACATTTGGGTGAATACAAAAAATAGAAAAAAAATTTGGGAAAAAATTTGGTAAAAACTGGTGATAATTCCGCTAAATATCGTATAAAGTCATTTGCATTGAACTAATCATACTTTTTATATTTTTAACGTTAAGTTCACATAATTTTACATCTAAAACACGTCTTTACAATACATTTGGGTGTATATTAAAGGTCGTAAAAAAATTTGGTAAAAACTGGTGATAATTCCGCTAAATATCGTATAAAGTCATTTGCATTGAACTAATCATACTTTTTATATTTTTAACGTTAAGTTCACATTATTTTACATCTAAAAAACGTATTTACATTACATTTGGGTGAATACAAAAAATAGAAAAAAAATTTGGGAAAAAATTTGGTAAAAACTGGTGATAATTCCGCTAAATATCGTTTAAAGTCATTTGCATTGAACTAATCATGTTTTTTATATTTTTATCGTTAAGTTCACATAATTTTACATCTAAAACACGTCTTTACAATACATTTGGGTGGATATAAAAGGTCGTAAAAAAATTTTGAAAAACAGGTGATGAATCCGCTAAATATCATCTTAAGTCATTTATATTAAACTTATCATACTTTTTATATTTTTAACGTTAAGTTCACATTATTTTACATCTAAAAAACGTATTTACAATACATTTGGGTGAATACAAAAAATAGAAAAAAAATTTGGGAAAAAATTTGGTAAAAACTGGTGATAATTCCGCTAAATATCGTATAAAGTCATTTGCATTGAACTAATCATACTTTTTATATTTTTAACGTTAAGTTCACATAATTTTACATCTAAAACACGTCTTTACAATACATTTGGGTGTATATTAAAGGTCGTAAAAAAATTTGGTAAAAACTGGTGATAATTCCGCTAAATATCGTATAAAGTCATTTGCATTGAACTAATCATACTTTTTATATTTTTAACGTTAAGTTCACATTATTTTACATCTAAAAAACGTATTTACAATACATTTGGGTGAATACAAAAAATAGAAAAAAAATTTGGGAAAAAATTTGGTAAAAACTGGTGATAATTCCGCTAAATATCGTTTAAAGTCATTTGTATTGACCTAATCATACTTTTTATATTTTTAACGTTAAGTTCACATAATTTTACATCTAAAACCCGTCTTTACAATACATTTGAGTGAATACAAAAAATAGAAAAAAAATTTGAGAAAAAATTTGGTAAAAAATGGTGATAATTCCGCTAAATATCGTTTAAAGTCATTTGTATTGAACTAATCATACTTTTTATATTTTTAACGTTAAGTTAACATAATTTTACATCTAAAACACGTCTTTACAATATATTTGGGTGTATATAAAAGGTCGTAAAAAAATTTTGAAAAACAGGTGATGAATCCGCTAAATATCGTCTTAAGTCATTTCTATTAAACTAATCATACTTTTTATATTTTTAACGTTAAGTTCACATTATTTTACATCTAAAAAACGTATTTACAATAAATTTGGGTGTATATAAAAGTTCGTAAAAAAATTTTGAAAAACAGGTGATGAATCCGCTAAATATCGTCTTAAGTCATTTCTATTAAACTAATCATACTTTTTATATTTTTAACGTTAAGTTCACATAATTTTACATCTAAAACACGTCTTTACAATACATTTGGGTGTATATTAAAGGTCGTAAAAAAATTTTGAAAAACAGGTGATGAATCCGCTAAATATCGTCTTAAGTCATTTCTATTAAACTAATCATACTTTTTATATTTTTATCGTTAAGTTCACATAATTTTACATCTAAAACACGTCTTTACAATACATTTGGGTGTATATAAAAGGTCGTAAAAAAATTTTGAAAAACAGGTGATGAATCCGCTAAATATCGTCTTAAGTCATTTCTATTAAACTAATCATACTTTTTATATTTTTAACGTAAAGTTCACATTATTTTACATCTAAAAAACGTATTTACAATACATTTGGGTGAATACAAAAAATAGAAAAAAAATTTGGGAAAAAATTTGGTAAAAACTGGTGATAATTCCGCTAAATATCGTTTAATGTCATTTGTATTAAACTAATCATACTTTTTATATTTTTAACGTTAAGTTCACATTATTTTACATCTAAAAAACGTATTTACAATACATTTGGGTGAATATAAATAATAGAAAAAAAATTTGGGAAAAAATTTGGTAAAAACTGGTGATAATTCCGCTAAATATCGTTTAAAGTCATTTGTATTGACCTAATCATACTTTTTATATTTTTAACGTTAAGTTCACATAATTATACATCTAAAACCCGTCTTTACAATACATTTGGGTGTATATAAAAGGTCGTAAAAAAATTTTGAAAAACAGGTGATGAATCCGCTAAATATCGTCTTAAGTCATTTCTTTTAAACTAATCATACTTTTTATATTTTTAACGTTAAGTTCACATTATTTTACATCTAAAAAACGTATTTACAATAAATTTGGGTGTATATAAAAGGTCGTAAAAAAATTTTGAAAAACAGGTGATGAATCCGCTAAATATCGTCTTAAGTCATTTCTATTAAACTAATCATACTTTTTATATTTTTAACGTTAAGTTCACATAATTTTACATCTAAAACACGTCTTTACAATACATTTGGGTGTATATTAAAGGTCGTAAAAAAATTTTGAAAAACAGGTGATGAATCCGCTAAATATCGTCTTAAGTCATTTCTATTAAACTAATCATACTTTTTATATTTTGATCGTTAAGTTCACATAATTTTACATCTAAAACACGTCTTTACAATACATTTGGGTGTATATAAAAGGTCGTAAAAAAATTTTGAAAAACAGGTGATGAATCCGCTAAATATCGTCTTAAGTCATTTCTATTAAACTAATCATACTTTTTATATTTTTAACGTAAAGTTCACATTATTTTACATCTAAAAAACGTATTTACAATACATTTGGGTGAATACAAAAAATAGAAAAAAAATTTGGGAAAAAATTTGGTAAAAACTGGTGATAATTCCGCTAAATATCGTTTAATGTCATTTGTATTAAACTAATCATACTTTTTATATTTTTAACGTTAAGTTCACATTATTTTACATCTAAAAAACGTATTTACAATACATTTGGGTGAATATAAATAATAGAAAAAAAATTTGGGAAAAAATTTGGTAAAAACTGGTGATAATTCCGCTAAATATCGTTTAAAGTCATTTGTATTGACCTAATCATACTTTTTATATTTTTAACGTTAAGTTCACATAATTATACATCTAAAACCCGTCTTTACAATACATTTGGGTGTATATAAAAGGTCGTAAAAAAATTTTGAAAAACAGGTGATGAATCCGCTAAATATCGTCTTAAGTCATTTCTTTTAAACTAATCATACTTTTTATATTTTTAACGTTAAGTTCACATTATTTTACATCTAAAAAACGTATTTACATTACATTTGGGTGAATACAAAAAATAGAAAAAAAATTTGGGAAAAAATTTGGTAAAAACTGGTGATAATTCCGCTAAATATCGTTTAAAGTCATTTGCATTGAACTAATCATGTTTTTTATATTTTTATCGTTAAGTTCACATAATTTTACATCTAAAACACGTCTTTACAATACATTTGGGTGGATATAAAAGGTCGTAAAAAAATTTTGAAAAACAGGTGATGAATCCGCTAAATATCGTCTTAAGTCATTTCTATTAAACTAATCATACTTTTTATATTTTTAACGTTAAGTTCCACATTATTTTACATCTAAAAAACGTATTTACATTACATTTGGGTGAATACAAAAAATAGAAAAAAAATTTGGCAAAAAATTTGGTAAAAACTGGTGATAATTCCGCTAAATATCGTTTAAAGTCATTTGTATTGACCTAATCATACTTTTTATATTTTTAACGTTAAGTTCACATAATTTTACATCTAAAACCCGTCTTTACAATACATTTGAGTGAATACAAAAAATAGAAAAAAAATTTGAGAAAAAATTTGGTAAAAAATGGTGATAATTCCGCTAAATATCGTTTAAAGTCATTTGTATTGAACTAATCATACTTTTTATATTTTTAACGTTAAGTTCACATTATTTTACATCTAAAAAACGTATTTACAATACATTTGGGTGTATATAAAAGGTCGTAAAAAAATTTTGAAAAACAGGTGATGAATCCGCTAAATATCGTCTTAAGTCATTTCTATTAAACTAATCATACTTTTTATATTTTTATCGTTAAGTTCACATAATTTTACATCTAAAACACGTCTTTACAATACATTTGGGTGTATATAAAAGGTCGTAAAAAAATTTTGAAAAACAGGTGATGAATCCGCTAAATATCGTCTTAAGTCATTTCTATTAAACTTATCATACTTTTTATATTTTTAACGTTAAGTTCACATTATTTTACATCTAAAAAACGTATTTACAATACATTTGGGTGAATACAAAAAATAGAAAAAAAATTTGGGAAAAAATTTGGTAAAAACTGGTGATAATTCCGCTAAATATCGTATAAAGTCATTTGCATTGAACTAATCATACTTTTTATATTTTTAACGTTAAGTTCACATAATTTTACATCTAAAACACGTCTTTACAATACATTTGGGTGTATATTAAAGGTCGTAAAAAAATTTGGTAAAAACTGGTGATAATTCCGCTAAATATCGTATAAAGTCATTTGCATTGAACTAATCATACTTTTTATATTTTTATCGTTAAGTTCACATAATTTTACATCTAAAACACGTCATTACAATACATATGGGTGTATATAAAAGGTCGTAAAAAAATTTTGAAAAACAGGTGATGAATCCGCTAAATATCGTCTTAAGTCATTTCTATTAAACTAATCATACTTTTTATATTTTTAACGTTAAGTTCACATTATTTTACATCTAAAAAACGTATTTACAATACATTTGGGTGAATACAAAAAATAGAAAAAAAATTTGGGAAAAAATTTGGTAAAAACTGGTGATAATTCCGCTAAATATCGTTTAAAGTCATTTGTATTAAACTAATCATACTTTTTATATTTTTAACGTTAAGTTCACATTATTTTACATCTAAAAAACGTATTTACATTACATTTGGGTGAATACAAAAAATAGAAAAAAAATTTGGGAAAAAATTTGGTAAAAACTGGTGATAATTCCGCTAAATATCGTTTAAAGTCATTTGCATTGAACTAATCATGTTTTTTATATTTTTATCGTTAAGTTCACATAATTTTACATCTAAAACACGTCTTTACAATACATTTGGGTGGATATAAAAGGTCGTAAAAAAATTTTGAAAAACAGGTGATGAATCCGCTAAATATCGTCTTAAGTCATTTATATTAAACTTATCATACTTTTTATATTTTTAACGTTAAGTTCACATTATTTTACATCTAAAAAACGTATTTACAATACATTTGGGTGAATACAAAAAATAGAAAAAAAATTTGGGAAAAAATTTGGTAAAAACTGGTGATAATTCCGCTAAATATCGTATAAAGTCATTTGCATTGAACTAATCATACTTTTTATATTTTTAACGTTAAGTTCACATAATTTTACATCTAAAACACGTCTTTACAATACATTTGGGTGTATATTAAAGGTCGTAAAAAAATTTGGTAAAAACTGGTGATAATTCCGCTAAATATCGTATAAAGTCATTTGCATTGAACTAATCATACTTTTTATATTTTTAACGTTAAGTTCACATTATTTTACATCTAAAAAACGTATTTACAATACATTTGGGTGAATACAAAAAATAGAAAAAAAATTTGGGAAAAAATTTGGTAAAAACTGGTGATAATTCCGCTAAATATCGTTTAAAGTCATTTGTATTGACCTAATCATACTTTTTATATTTTTAACGTTAAGTTCACATAATTTTACATCTAAAACCCGTCTTTACAATACATTTGAGTGAATACAAAAAATAGAAAAAAAATTTGAGAAAAAATTTGGTAAAAAATGGTGATAATTCCGCTAAATATCGTTTAAAGTCATTTGTATTGAACTAATCATACTTTTTATATTTTTAACGTTAAGTTAACATAATTTTACATCTAAAACACGTCTTTACAATATATTTGGGTGTATATAAAAGGTCGTAAAAAAATTTTGAAAAACAGGTGATGAATCCGCTAAATATCGTCTTAAGTCATTTCTATTAAACTAATCATACTTTTTATATTTTTAACGTTAAGTTCACATTATTTTACATCTAAAAAACGTATTTACAATAAATTTGGGTGTATATAAAAGGTCGTAAAAAAATTTTGAAAAACAGGTGATGAATCCGCTAAATATCGTCTTAAGTCATTTCTATTAAACTAATCATACTTTTTATATTTTTAACGTTAAGTTCACATAATTTTACATCTAAAACACGTCTTTACAATACATTTGGGTGTATATTAAAGGTCGTAAAAAAATTTTGAAAAACAGGTGATGAATCCGCTAAATATCGTCTTAAGTCATTTCTATTAAACTAATCATACTTTTTATATTTTTATCGTTAAGTTCACATAATTTTACATCTAAAACACGTCTTTACAATAAATTTGGGTGTATATAAAAGGTCGTAAAAAAATTTTGAAAAACAGGTGATGAATCCGCTAAATATCGTCTTAAGTCATTTCTATTAAACTAATCATACTTTTTATATTTTTAACGTAAAGTTCACATTATTTTACATCTAAAAAACGTATTTACAATACATTTGGGTGAATACAAAAAATAGAAAAAAAATTTGGGAAAAAATTTGGTAAAAACTGGTGATAATTCCGCTAAATATCGTTTAATGTCATTTGTATTAAACTAATCATACTTTTTATATTTTTAACGTTAAGTTCACATTATTTTACATCTAAAAAACGTATTTACAATACATTTGGGTGAATATAAATAATAGAAAAAAAATTTGGGAAAAAATTTGGTAAAAACTGGTGATAATTCCGCTAAATATCGTTTAAAGTCATTTGTATTGACCTAATCATACTTTTTATATTTTTAACGTTAAGTTCACATAATTATACATCTAAAACCCGTCTTTACAATACATTTGAGTGAATACAAAAAATAGAAAAAAAATTTGAGAAAAAATTTGGTAAAAAATGGTGATAATTCCGCTAAATATCGTTTAAAGTCATTTGTATTGAACTAATCATACTTTTTATATTTTTAACGTTAAGTTAACATAATTTTACATCTAAAACACGTCTTTACAATATATTTGGGTGTATATAAAAGGTCGTAAAAAAATTTTGAAAAACAGGTGATGAATCCGCTAAATATCGTCTTAAGTCATTTCTATTAAACTAATCATACTTTTTATATTTTTAACGTTAAGTTCACATAATTTTACATCTAAAACACGTCTTTACAATACATTTGGGTGTATATTAAAGGTCGTAAAAAAATTTTGAAAAACAGGTGATGAATCCGCTAAATATCGTCTTAAGTCATTTCTATTAAACTAATCATACTTTTTATATTTTTATCGTTAAGTTCACTTAATTTTACATTTAAAACACGTCTTTACAATACATTTGGGTGTATATAAAAGGTCGTAAAAAAATTTTGAAAAACAGGTGATGAATCCGCTAAATATCGTCTTAAGTCATTTCTATTAAACTAATCATACTTTTTATATTTTTAACGTAAAGTTCACATTATTTTACATCTAAAAAACGTATTTACAATACATTTGGGTGAATACAAAAAATAGAAAAAAAATTTGGGAAAAAATTTGGTAAAAACTGGTGATAATTCCGCTAAATATCGTTTAATGTCATTTGTATTAAACTAATCATACTTTTTATATTTTTAACGTTAAGTTCACATTATTTTACATCTAAAAAACGTATTTACAATACATTTGGGTGAATATAAATAATAGAAAAAAAATTTGGGAAAAAATTTGGTAAAAACTGGTGATAATTCCGCTAAATATCGTTTAAAGTCATTTGTATTGACCTAATCATACTTTTTATATTTTTAACGTTAAGTTCACATAATTATACATCTAAAACCCGTCTTTACAATACATTTGAGTGAATACAAAAAATAGAAAAAAAATTTGAGAAAAAATTTGGTAAAAAATGGTGATAATTCCGCTAAATATCGTTTAAAGTCATTTGTATTGAACTAATCATACTTTTTATATTTTTAACGTTAAGTTAACATAATTTTACATCTAAAACACGTCTTTACAATATATTTGGGTGTATATAAAAGGTCGTAAAAAAATTTTGAAAAACAGGTGATGAATCCGCTAAATATCGTCTTAAGTCATTTCTATTAAACTAATCATACTTTTTATATTTTTAACGTTAAGTTCACATAATTTTACATCTAAAACACGTCTTTACAATACATTTGGGTGTATATTAAAGGTCGTAAAAAAATTTTGAAAAACAGGTGATGAATCCGCTAAATATCGTCTTAAGTCATTTCTATTAAACTAATCATACTTTTTATATTTTTATCGTTAAGTTCACATAATTTTACATCTAAAACACGTCTTTACAATACATTTGGGTGTATATAAAAGGTCGTAAAAAAATTTTGAAAAACAGGTGATGAATCCGCTAAATATCGTCTTAAGTCATTTCTATTAAACTAATCATACTTTTTATATTTTTAACGTAAAGTTCACATTATTTTACATCTAAAAAACGTATTTACAATACATTTGGGTGAATACAAAAAATAGAAAAAAAATTTGGGAAAAAATTTGGTAAAAACTGGTGATAATTCCGCTAAATATCGTTTAATGTCATTTGTATTAAACTAATCATACTTTTTATATTTTTAACGTTAAGTTCACATTATTTTACATCTAAAAAACGTATTTACAATACATTTGGGTGAATATAAATAATAGAAAAAAAATTTGGGAAAAAATTTGGTAAAAACTGGTGATAATTCCGCTAAATATCGTTTAAAGTCATTTGTATTGACCTAATCATACTTTTTATATTTTTAACGTTAAGTTCACATAATTATACATCTAAAACCCGTCTTTACAATACATTTGAGTGAATACAAAAAATAGAAAAAAAATTTGAGAAAAAATTTGGTAAAAAATGGTGATAATTCCGCTAAATATCGTTTAAAGTCATTTGTATTGAACTAATCATACTTTTTATATTTTTAACGTTAAGTTAACATAATTTTACATCTAAAACACGTCTTTACAATATATTTGGGTGTATATAAAAGGTCGTAAAAAAATTTTGAAAAACAGGTGATGAATCCGCTAAATATCGTCTTAAGTCATTTCTATTAAACTAATCATACTTTTTATATTTTTAACGTTAAGTTCACATAATTTTACATCTAAAACACGTCTTTACAATACATTTGGGTGTATATTAAAGGTCGTAAAAAAATTTTGAAAAACGGGTGATGAATCCGCTAAATATCGTCTTAAGTCATTTCTATTAAACTAATCATACTTTTTATATTTTTATCGTTAAGTTCACTTAATTTTACATTTAAAACACGTCTTTACAATACATTTGGGTGTATATAAAAGGTCGTAAAAAAATTTTGAAAAACAGGTGATGAATCCGCTAAATATCGTCTTAAGTCATTTCTATTAAACTAATCATACTTTTTATATTTTTAACGTAAAGTTCACATTATTTTACATCTAAAAAACGTATTTACAATACATTTGGGTGAATACAAAAAATAGAAAAAAAATTTGGGAAAAAATTTGGTAAAAACTGGTGATAATTCCGCTAAATATCGTTTAATGTCATTTGTATTAAACTAATCATACTTTTTATATTTTTAACGTTAAGTTCACATTATTTTACATCTAAAAAACGTATTTACAATACATTTGGGTGAATATAAATAATAGAAAAAAAATTTGGGAAAAAATTTGGTAAAAACTGGTGATAATTCCGCTAAATATCGTTTAAAGTCATTTGTATTGACCTAATCATACTTTTTATATTTTTAACGTTAAGTTCACATAATTATACATCTAAAACCCGTCTTTACAATACATTTGAGTGAATACAAAAAATAGAAAAAAAATTTGAGAAAAAATTTGGTAAAAAATGGTGATAATTCCGCTAAATATCGTTTAAAGTCATTTGTATTGAACTAATCATACTTTTTATATTTTTAACGTTAAGTTAACATAATTTTACATCTAAAACACGTCTTTACAATATATTTGGGTGTATATAAAAGGTCGTAAAAAAATTTTGAAAAACAGGTGATGAATCCGCTAAATATCGTCTTAAGTCATTTCTATTAAACTAATCATACTTTTTATATTTTTAACGTTAAGTTCACATAATTTTACATCTAAAACACGTCTTTACAATACATTTGGGTGTATATTAAAGGTCGTAAAAAAATTTTGAAAAACAGGTGATGAATCCGCTAAATATCGTCTTAAGTCATTTCTATTAAACTAATCATACTTTTTATATTTTTATCGTTAAGTTCACTTAATTTTACATTTAAAACACGTCTTTACAATACATTTGGGTGTATATAAAAGGTCGTAAAAAAATTTTGAAAAACAGGTGATGAATCCGCTAAATATCGTCTTAAGTCATTTCTATTAAACTAATCATACTTTTTATATTTTTAACGTAAAGTTCACATTATTTTACATCTAAAAAACGTATTTACAATACATTTGGGTGAATACAAAAAATAGAAAAAAAATTTGGGAAAAAATTTGGTAAAAACTGGTGATAATTCCGCTAAATATCGTTTAATGTCATTTGTATTAAACTAATCATACTTTTTATATTTTTAACGTTAAGTTCACATTATTTTACATCTAAAAAACGTATTTACAATACATTTGGGTGAATATAAATAATAGAAAAAAAATTTGGGAAAAAATTTGGTAAAAACTGGTGATAATTCCGCTAAATATCGTTTAAAGTCATTTGTATTGACCTAATCATACTTTTTATATTTTTAACGTTAAGTTCACATAATTATACATCTAAAACCCGTCTTTACAATACATTTGAGTGAATACAAAAAATAGAAAAAAAATTTGAGAAAAAATTTGGTAAAAAATGGTGATAATTCCGCTAAATATCGTTTAAAGTCATTTGTATTGAACTAATCATACTTTTTATATTTTTAACGTTAAGTTAACATAATTTTACATCTAAAACACGTCTTTACAATATATTTGGGTGTATATAAAAGGTCGTAAAAAAATTTTGAAAAACAGGTGATGAATCCGCTAAATATCGTCTTAAGTCATTTCTATTAAACTAATCATACTTTTTATATTTTTAACGTTAAGTTCACATAATTTTACATCTAAAACACGTCTTTACAATACATTTGGGTGTATATTAAAGGTCGTAAAAAAATTTTGAAAAACAGGTGATGAATCCGCTAAATATCGTCTTAAGTCATTTCTATTAAACTAATCATACTTTTTATATTTTTATCGTTAAGTTCACATAATTTTACATCTAAAACACGTCTTTACAATACATTTGGGTGTATATAAAAGGTCGTAAAAAAATTTTGAAAAACAGGTGATGAATCCGCTAAATATCGTCTTAAGTCATTTCTATTAAACTAATCATACTTTTTATATTTTTAACGTAAAGTTCACATTATTTTACATCTAAAAAACGTATTTACAATACATTTGGGTGAATACAAAAAATAGAAAAAAAATTTGGGAAAAAATTTGGTAAAAACTGGTGATAATTCCGCTAAATATCGTTTAATGTCATTTGTATTAAACTAATCATACTTTTTATATTTTTAACGTTAAGTTCACATTATTTTACATCTAAAAAACGTATTTACAATACATTTGGGTGAATATAAATAATAGAAAAAAAATTTGGGAAAAAATTTGGTAAAAACTGGTGATAATTCCGCTAAATATCGTTTAAAGTCATTTGTATTGACCTAATCATACTTTTTATATTTTTAACGTTAAGTTCACATAATTATACATCTAAAACCCGTCTTTACAATACATTTGAGTGAATACAAAAAATAGAAAAAAAATTTGAGAAAAAATTTGGTAAAAAATGGTGATAATTCCGCTAAATATCGTTTAAAGTCATTTGTATTGAACTAATCATACTTTTTATATTTTTAACGTTAAGTTAACATAATTTTACATCTAAAACACGTCTTTACAATATATTTGGGTGTATATAAAAGGTCGTAAAAAAATTTTGAAAAACAGGTGATGAATCCGCTAAATATCGTCTTAAGTCATTTCTATTAAACTAATCATACTTTTTATATTTTTAACGTTAAGTTCACATAATTTTACATCTAAAACACGTCTTTACAATACATTTGGGTGTATATTAAAGGTCGTAAAAAAATTTTGAAAAACAGGTGATGAATCCGCTAAATATCGTCTTAAGTCATTTCTATTAAACTAATCATACTTTTTATATTTTTATCGTTAAGTTCACTTAATTTTACATTTAAAACACGTCTTTACAATACATTTGGGTGTATATAAAAGGTCGTAAAAAAATTTTGAAAAACAGGTGATGAATCCGCTAAATATCGTCTTAAGTCATTTCTATTAAACTAATCATACTTTTTATATTTTTAACGTAAAGTTCACATTATTTTACATCTAAAAAACGTATTTACAATACATTTGGGTGAATACAAAAAATAGAAAAAAAATTTGGGAAAAAATTTGGTAAAAACTGGTGATAATTCCGCTAAATATCGTTTAATGTCATTTGTATTAAACTAATCATACTTTTTATATTTTTAACGTTAAGTTCACATTATTTTACATCTAAAAAACGTATTTACAATACATTTGGGTGAATATAAATAATAGAAAAAAAATTTGGGAAAAAATTTGGTAAAAACTGGTGATAATTCCGCTAAATATCGTTTAAAGTCATTTGTATTGACCTAATCATACTTTTTATATTTTTAACGTTAAGTTCACATAATTATACATCTAAAACCCGTCTTTACAATACATTTGAGTGAATACAAAAAATAGAAAAAAAATTTGAGAAAAAATTTGGTAAAAAATGGTGATAATTCCGCTAAATATCGTTTAAAGTCATTTGTATTGAACTAATCATACTTTTTATATTTTTAACGTTAAGTTAACATAATTTTACATCTAAAACACGTCTTTACAATATAATTGGGTGTATATAAAAGGTCGTAAAAAAATTTTGAAAAACAGGTGATGAATCCGCTAAATATCGTCTTAAGTCATTTCTATTAAACTAATCATACTTTTTATATTTTTAACGTTAAGTTCACATAATTTTACATCTAAAACACGTCTTTACAATACATTTGGGTGTATATTAAAGGTCGTAAAAAAATTTTGAAAAACAGGTGATGAATCCGCTAAATATCGTCTTAAGTCATTTCTATTAAACTAATCATACTTTTTATATTTTTATCGTTAAGTTCACATAATTTTACATCTAAAACACGTCTTTACAATACATTTGGGTGTATATAAAAGGTCGTAAAAAAATTTTGAAAAACAGGTGATGAATCCGCTAAATATCGTCTTAAGTCATTTCTATTAAACTAATCATAATTTTTATATTTTTAACGTAAAGTTCACATTATTTTACATGTAAAAAACGTATTTACAATACATTTGGGTGAATACAAAAAATAGAAAAAAAATTTGGGAAAAAATTTGGTAAAAACTGGTGATAATTCCGCTAAATATCGTTTAATGTCATTTGTATTAAACTAATCATACTTTTTATATTTTTAACGTTAAGTTCACATTATTTTACATCTAAAAAACGTATTTACAATACATTTGGGTGAATATAAATAATAGAAAAAAAATTTGAGAAAAAATTTGGTAAAAAATGGTGAGAATTCCGCTAAATATCGTTTAAAGTCATTTGTATTGAACTAATCATACTTTTTATATTTTTATCGTTAAGTTCACATAATTTTACATCTAAAACACGTCTTTACAATACATTTGGGTGTATATAAAAGGTCGTAAAAAAATTTTGAAAAACAGGTGATGAATCCGCTAAATATCGTCTTAAGTCATTTCTATTAAACTAATCATACTTTTTATATTTTTAACGTAAAGTTCACATTATTTTACATCTAAAAAACGTATTTACAATACATTTGGGTGAATACAAAAAATAGAAAAAAAATTTGGGAAAAAATTTGGTAAAAACTGGTGATAATTCCGCTAAATATCGTTTAATGTCATTTGTATTAAACTAATCATACTTTTTATATTTTTAACGTTAAGTTCACATTATTTTACATCTAAAAAACGTATTTACAATACATTTGGGTGAATATAAATAATAGAAAAAAAATTTGGGAAAAAATTTGGTAAAAACTGGTGATAATTCCGCTAAATATCGTTTAAAGTCATTTGTATTGACCTAATCATACTTTTTATATTTTTAACGTTAAGTTCACATAATTATACATCTAAAACCCGTCTTTACAATACATTTGAGTGAATACAAAAAATAGAAAAAAAATTTGAGAAAAAATTTGGTAAAAAATGGTGATAATTCCGCTAAATATCGTTTAAAGTCATTTGTATTGAACTAATCATACTTTTTATATTTTTAACGTTAAGTTAACATAATTTTACATCTAAAACACGTCTTTACAATATATTTGGGTGTATATAAAAGGTCGTAAAAAAATTTTGAAAAACAGGTGATGAATCCGCTAAATATCGTCTTAAGTCATTTCTATTAAACTAATCATACTTTTTATATTTTTAACGTTAAGTTCACATAATTTTACATCTAAAACACGTCTTTACAATACATTTGGGTGTATATTAAAGGTCGTAAAAAAATTTTGAAAAACAGGTGATGAATCCGCTAAATATCGTCTTAAGTCATTTCTATTAAACTAATCATACTTTTTATATTTTTATCGTTAAGTTCACTTAATTTTACATTTAAAACACGTCTTTACAATACATTTGGGTGTATATAAAAGGTCGTAAAAAAATTTTGAAAAACAGGTGATGAATCCGCTAAATATCGTCTTAAGTCATTTCTATTAAACTAATCATACTTTTTATATTTTTAACGTAAAGTTCACATTATTTTACATCTAAAAAACGTATTTACAATACATTTGGGTGAATACAAAAAATAGAAAAAAAATTTGGGAAAAAATTTGGTAAAAACTGGTGATAATTCCGCTAAATATCGTTTAATGTCATTTGTATTAAACTAATCATACTTTTTATATTTTTAACGTTAAGTTCACATTATTTTACATCTAAAAAACGTATTTACAATACATTTGGGTGAATATAAATAATAGAAAAAAAATTTGGGAAAAAATTTGGTAAAAACTGGTGATAATTCCGCTAAATATCGTTTAAAGTCATTTGTATTGACCTAATCATACTTTTTATATTTTTAACGTTAAGTTCACATAATTATACATCTAAAACCCGTCTTTACAATACATTTGAGTGAATACAAAAAATAGAAAAAAAATTTGAGAAAAAATTTGGTAAAAAATGGTGATAATTCCGCTAAATATCGTTTAAAGTCATTTGTATTGAACTAATCATACTTTTTATATTTTTAACGTTAAGTTAACATAATTTTACATCTAAAACACGTCTTTACAATATATTTGGGTGTATATAAAAGGTCGTAAAAAAATTTTGAAAAACAGGTGATGAATCCGCTAAATATCGTCTTAAGTCATTTCTATTAAACTAATCATACTTTTTATATTTTTAACGTTAAGTTCACATAATTTTACATCTAAAACACGTCTTTACAATACATTTGGGTGTATATTAAAGGTCGTAAAAAAATTTTGAAAAACAGGTGATGAATCCGCTAAATATCGTCTTAAGTCATTTCTATTAAACTAATCATACTTTTTATATTTTTATCGTTAAGTTCACTTAATTTTACATTTAAAACACGTCTTTACAATACATTTGGGTGTATATAAAAGGTCGTAAAAAAATTTTGAAAAACAGGTGATGAATCCGCTAAATATCGTCTTAAGTCATTTCTATTAAACTAATCATACTTTTTATATTTTTAACGTAAAGTTCACATTATTTTACATCTAAAAAACGTATTTACAATACATTTGGGTGAATACAAAAAATAGAAAAAAAATTTGGGAAAAAATTTGGTAAAAACTGGTGATAATTCCGCTAAATATCGTTTAATGTCATTTGTATTAAACTAATCATACTTTTTATATTTTTAACGTTAAGTTCACATTATTTTACATCTAAAAAACGTATTTACAATACATTTGGGTGAATATAAATAATAGAAAAAAAATTTGGGAAAAAATTTGGTAAAAACTGGTGATAATTCCGCTAAATATCGTTTAAAGTCATTTGTATTGACCTAATCATACTTTTTATATTTTTAACGTTAAGTTCACATAATTATACATCTAAAACCCGTCTTTACAATACATTTGAGTGAATACAAAAAATAGAAAAAAAATTTGAGAAAAAATTTGGTAAAAAATGGTGATAATTCCGCTAAATATCGTTTAAAGTCATTTGTATTGAACTAATCATACTTTTTATATTTTTAACGTTAAGTTAACATAATTTTACATCTAAAACACGTCTTTACAATATATTTGGGTGTATATAAAAGGTCGTAAAAAAATTTTGAAAAACAGGTGATGAATCCGCTAAATATCGTCTTAAGTCATTTCTATTAAACTAATCATACTTTTTATATTTTTATCGTTAAGTTCACATAATTTTACATCTAAAACACGTCTTTACAATACATTTGGGTGTATATAAAAGGTCGTAAAAAAATTTTGAAAAACAGGTGATGAATCCGCTAAATATCGTCTTAAGTCATTTCTATTAAACTAATCATAATTTTTATATTTTTAACGTAAAGTTCACATTATTTTACATGTAAAAAACGTATTTACAATACATTTGGGTGAATACAAAAAATAGAAAAAAAATTTGGGAAAAAATTTGGTAAAAACTGGTGATAATTCCGCTAAATATCGTTTAATGTCATTTGTATTAAACTAATCATACTTTTTATATTTTTAACGTTAAGTTCACATTATTTTACATCTAAAAAAAAAAAAAAAATACATTTGGGTGAATATAAATAATAGAAAAAAAATTTGAGAAAAAATTTGGTAAAAAATGGTGAGAATTCCGCTAAATATCGTTTAAAGTCATTTGTATTGAACTAATCATACTTTTTATATTTTTATCGTTAAGTTCACATAATTTTACATCTAAAACACGTCTTTACAATACATTTGGGTGTATATAAAAGGTCGTAAAAAAATTTTGAAAAACAGGTGATGAATCCGCTAAATATCGTCTTAAGTCATTTCTATTAAACTAATCATACTTTTTATATTTTTAACGTTAAGTTCACATTATTTTACATCTAAAAAACGTATTTACAATACATTTGGGTGAATATAAATAATAGAAAAAAAATTTGAGAAAAAATTTGGTAAAAAATGGTGAGAATTCCGCTAAATATCGTTTAAAGTCATTTGTATTGAACTAATCATACTTTTTATATTTTTATCGTTAAGTTCACATAATTTTACATCTAAAACACGTCTTTACAATACATTTGGGTGTATATAAAAGGTCGTAAAAAAATTTTGAAAAACAGGTGATGAATCCGCTAAATATCGTCTTAAGTCATTTCTATTAAACTAATCATACTTTTTATATTTTTAACGTTAAGTTCACATTATTTTACATCTAAAAAACGTATTTACATTACATTTGGGTGAATACAAAAAATAGAAAAAAAATTTGGGAAAAAATTTGGTAAAAACTGGTGATAATTCCGCTAAATATCGTTTAAAGTCATTTGCATTGAACTAATCATGTTTTTTATATTTTTATCGTTAAGTTCACATAATTTTACATCTAAAACCCGTCTTTACAATACATTTGAGTGAATACAAAAAATAGAAAAAAAATTTGAGAAAAAATTTGGTAAAAAATGGTGATAATTCCGCTAAATATCGTTTAAAGTCATTTGTATTGAACTAATCATACTTTTTATATTTTTAACGTTAAGTTCACATTATTTTACATCTAAAAAACGTATTTACAATACATTTGGGTGTATATAAAAGGTCGTAAAAAAATTTTGAAAAACAGGTGATGAATCCGCTAAATATCGTCTTAAGTCATTTCTATTAAACTAATCATACTTTTTATATTTTTATCGTTAAGTTCACATAATTTTACATCTAAAACACGTCTTTACAATACATTTGGGTGTATATAAAAGGTCGTAAAAAAATTTTGAAAAACAGGTGATGAATCCGCTAAATATCGTCTTAAGTCATTTCTATTAAACTAATCATACTTTTTATATTTTTAACGTTAAGTTCACATTATTTTACATCTAAAACACGTCTTTACAATACATTTGGGTGTATATAAAAGGTCGTAAAAAAATTTTGAAAAACAGGTGATGAATCCGCTAAATATCGTCTTAAGTCATTTCTATTAAACTAATCATACTTTTTATATTTTTAACGTTAAGTTCACATAATTTTACATCTAAAACACGTCTTTACAATACATTTGGGTGTATATTAAAGGTCGTAAAAAAATTTGGTAAAAACTGGTGATAATTCCGCTAAATATCGTATAAAGTCATTTGCATTGAACTAATCATACTTTTTATATTTTTATCGTTAAGTTCACATAATTTTACATCTAAAACACGTCTTTACAATACATTTGGGTGTATATAAAAGGTCGTAAAAAAATTTTGAAAAACAGGTGACGAATCCGCTAAATATCGTCTTAAGTCATTTCTATTAAACTAATCATACTTTTTATATTTTTAACGTTAAGTTCACATTATTTTACATCTAAAAAACGTATTTACAATACATTTGGGTGAATACAAAAAATAGAAAAAAAATTTGGTAAAAACAGGTGATAATTCCGCTAAATATCGTTTAAAGTCATTTGTATTGACCTAATCATACTTTTTATATTTTTAACGTTAAGTTCACATAATTTTACATCTAAAACCCGTCTTTACAATACATTTGAGTGAATACAAAAAATAGAAAAAAAATTTGAGAAAAAATTTGGTAAAAAATGGTGATAATTCCGCTAAATATCGTTTAAAGTCATTTGTATTGAACTAATCATACTTTTTATATTTTTAACGTTAAGTTAACATAATTTTACATCTAAAACACGTCTTTACAATATATTTGGGTGTATATAAAAGGTCGTAAAAAAATTTTGAAAAACAGGTGATGAATCCGCTAAATATCGTCTTAAGTCATTTCTATTAAACTAATCATACTTTTTATATTTTTAACGTTAAGTTCACATAATTTTACATCTAAAACACGTCTTTACAATACATTTGGGTGTATATTAAAGGTCGTAAAAAAATTTTGAAAAACAGGTGATGAATCCGCTAAATATCGTCTTAAGTCATTTCTATTAAACTAATCATACTTTTTATATTTTTATCGTTAAGTTCACTTAATTTTACATTTAAAACACGTCTTTACAATACATTTGGGTGTATATAAAAGGTCGTAAAAAAATTTTGAAAAACAGGTGATGAATCCGCTAAATATCGTCTTAAGTCATTTCTATTAAACTAATCATACTTTTTATATTTTTAACGTAAAGTTCACATTATTTTACATCTAAAAAACGTATTTACAATACATTTGGGTGAATACAAAAAATAGAAAAAAAATTTGGGAAAAAATTTGGTAAAAACTGGTGATAATTCCGCTAAATATCGTTTAATGTCATTTGTATTAAACTAATCATACTTTTTATATTTTTAACGTTAAGTTCACATTATTTTACATCTAAAAAACGTATTTACAATACATTTGGGTGAATATAAATAATAGAAAAAAAATTTGGGAAAAAATTTGGTAAAAACTGGTGATAATTCCGCTAAATATCGTTTAAAGTCATTTGTATTGACCTAATCATACTTTTTATATTTTTAACGTTAAGTTCACATAATTATACATCTAAAACCCGTCTTTACAATACATTTGAGTGAATACAAAAAATAGAAAAAAAATTTGAGAAAAAATTTGGTAAAAAATGGTGATAATTCCGCTAAATATCGTTTAAAGTCATTTGTATTGAACTAATCATACTTTTTATATTTTTAACGTTAAGTTAACATAATTTTACATCTAAAACACGTCTTTACAATATATTTGGGTGTATATAAAAGGTCGTAAAAAAATTTTGAAAAACAGGTGATGAATCCGCTAAATATCGTCTTAAGTCATTTCTATTAAACTAATCATACTTTTTATATTTTTAACGTTAAGTTCACATAATTTTACATCTAAAACACGTCTTTACAATACATTTGGGTGTATATTAAAGGTCGTAAAAAAATTTTGAAAAACAGGTGATGAATCCGCTAAATATCGTCTTAAGTCATTTCTATTAAACTAATCATACTTTTTATATTTTTATCGTTAAGTTCACATAATTTTACATCTAAAACACGTCTTTACAATACATTTGGGTGTATATAAAAGGTCGTAAAAAAATTTTGAAAAACAGGTGATGAATCCGCTAAATATCGTCTTAAGTCATTTCTATTAAACTAATCATACTTTTTATATTTTTAACGTAAAGTTCACATTATTTTACATCTAAAAAACGTATTTACAATACATTTGGGTGAATACAAAAAATAGAAAAAAAATTTGGGAAAAAATTTGGTAAAAACTGGTGATAATTCCGCTAAATATCGTTTAATGTCATTTGTATTAAACTAATCATACTTTTTATATTTTTAACGTTAAGTTCACATTATTTTACATCTAAAAAACGTATTTACAATACATTTGGGTGAATATAAATAATAGAAAAAAAATTTGGGAAAAAATTTGGTAAAAACTGGTGATAATTCCGCTAAATATCGTTTAAAGTCATTTGTATTGACCTAATCATACTTTTTATATTTTTAACGTTAAGTTCACATAATTATACATCTAAAACCCGTCTTTACAATACATTTGAGTGAATACAAAAAATAGAAAAAAAATTTGAGAAAAAATTTGGTAAAAAATGGTGATAATTCCGCTAAATATCGTTTAAAGTCATTTGTATTGAACTAATCATACTTTTTATATTTTTAACGTTAAGTTAACATAATTTTACATCTAAAACACGTCTTTACAATATATTTGGGTGTATATAAAAGGTCGTAAAAAAATTTTGAAAAACAGGTGATGAATCCGCTAAATATCGTCTTAAGTCATTTCTATTAAACTAATCATACTTTTTATATTTTTAACGTTAAGTTCACATAATTTTACATCTAAAACACGTCTTTACAATACATTTGGGTGTATATTAAAGGTCGTAAAAAAATTTTGAAAAACAGGTGATGAATCCGCTAAATATCGTCTTAAGTCATTTCTATTAAACTAATCATACTTTTTATATTTTTATCGTTAAGTTCACTTAATTTTACATTTAAAACACGTCTTTACAATACATTTGGGTGTATATAAAAGGTCGTAAAAAAATTTTGAAAAACAGGTGATGAATCCGCTAAATATCGTCTTAAGTCATTTCTATTAAACTAATCATACTTTTTATATTTTTAACGTAAAGTTCACATTATTTTACATCTAAAAAACGTATTTACAATACATTTGGGTGAATACAAAAAATAGAAAAAAAATTTGGGAAAAAATTTGGTAAAAACTGGTGATAATTCCGCTAAATATCGTTTAATGTCATTTGTATTAAACTAATCATACTTTTTATATTTTTAACGTTAAGTTCACATTATTTTACATCTAAAAAACGTATTTACAATACATTTGGGTGAATATAAATAATAGAAAAAAAATTTGGGAAAAAATTTGGTAAAAACTGGTGATAATTCCGCTAAATATCGTTTAAAGTCATTTGTATTGACCTAATCATACTTTTTATATTTTTAACGTTAAGTTCACATAATTATACATCTAAAACCCGTCTTTACAATACATTTGAGTGAATACAAAAAATAGAAAAAAAATTTGAGAAAAAATTTGGTAAAAAATGGTGATAATTCCGCTAAATATCGTTTAAAGTCATTTGTATTGAACTAATCATACTTTTTATATTTTTAACGTTAAGTTAACATAATTTTACATCTAAAACACGTCTTTACAATATATTTGGGTGTATATAAAAGGTCGTAAAAAAATTTTGAAAAACAGGTGATGAATCCGCTAAATATCGTCTTAAGTCATTTCTATTAAACTAATCATAATTTTTATATTTTTAACGTTAAGTTCACATAATTTTACATCTAAAACACGTCTTTACAATACATTTGGGTGTATATTAAAGGTCGTAAAAAAATTTTGAAAAACAGGTGATGAATCCGCTAAATATCGTCTTAAGTCATTTCTATTAAACTAATCATACTTTTTATATTTTTATCGTTAAGTTCACATAATTTTACATCTAAAACACGTCTTTACAATACATTTGGGTGTATATAAAAGGTCGTAAAAAAATTTTGAAAAACAGGTGATGAATCCGCTAAATATCGTCTTAAGTCATTTCTATTAAACTAATCATAATTTTTATATTTTTAACGTAAAGTTCACATTATTTTACATGTAAAAAACGTATTTACAATACATTTGGGTGAATACAAAAAATAGAAAAAAAATTTGGGAAAAAATTTGGTAAAAACTGGTGATAATTCCGCTAAATATCGTTTAATGTCATTTGTATTAAACTAATCATACTTTTTATATTTTTAACGTTAAGTTCACATTATTTTACATCTAAAAAACGTATTTACAATACATTTGGGTGAATATAAATAATAGAAAAAAAATTTGAGAAAAAATTTGGTAAAAAATGGTGAGAATTCCGCTAAATATCGTTTAAAGTCATTTGTATTGAACTAATCATACTTTTTATATTTTTATCGTTAAGTTCACATAATTTTACATCTAAAACACGTCTTTACAATACATTTGGGTGTATATAAAAGGTCGTAAAAAAATTTTGAAAAACAGGTGATGAATCCGCTAAATATCGTCTTAAGTCATTTCTATTAAACTAATCATACTTTTTATATTTTTAACGTAAAGTTCACATTATTTTACATCTAAAAAACGTATTTACAATACATTTGGGTGAATACAAAAAATAGAAAAAAAATTTGGGAAAAAATTTGGTAAAAACTGGTGATAATTCCGCTAAATATCGTTTAATGTCATTTGTATTAAACTAATCATACTTTTTATATTTTTAACGTTAAGTTCACATTATTTTACATCTAAAAAACGTATTTACAATACATTTGGGTGAATATAAATAATAGAAAAAAAATTTGGGAAAAAATTTGGTAAAAACTGGTGATAATTCCGCTAAATATCGTTTAAAGTCATTTGTATTGACCTAATCATACTTTTTATATTTTTAACGTTAAGTTCACATAATTATACATCTAAAACCCGTCTTTACAATACATTTGAGTGAATACAAAAAATAGAAAAAAAATTTGAGAAAAAATTTGGTAAAAAATGGTGATAATTCCGCTAAATATCGTTTAAAGTCATTTGTATTGAACTAATCATACTTTTTATATTTTTAACGTTAAGTTAACATAATTTTACATCTAAAACACGTCTTTACAATATATTTGGGTGTATATAAAAGGTCGTAAAAAAATTTTGAAAAACAGGTGATGAATCCGCTAAATATCGTCTTAAGTCATTTCTATTAAACTAATCATAATTTTTATATTTTTAACGTTAAGTTCACATAATTTTACATCTAAAACACGTCTTTACAATACATTTGGGTGTATATTAAAGGTCGTAAAAAAATTTTGAAAAACAGGTGATGAATCCGCTAAATATCGTCTTAAGTCATTTCTATTAAACTAATCATACTTTTTATATTTTTATCGTTAAGTTCACATAATTTTACATCTAAAACACGTCTTTACAATACATTTGGGTGTATATAAAAGGTCGTAAAAAAATTTTGAA